>NC_050069.1:271617588-271734036 GCF_009764565.3 Dermochelys coriacea
CAGACCAGTGTGTCCAACGGCAAACCCCCCTCCCACCCCTCTTTACCCACACAGCACACAGGGAAACTAAGGCACACGTGGTATTCATGCAAAGCACCCCATTCCTTAGCTCTCACCTTACAGGGGGGAAGGGCCCTGGCCATCAGTTGCCAGGAGACAGAGTGTCGGCCATTTATGTACACTGGCCCTTTACTCTGTAACAATCACACCCCCTTATCCCACCCTCTAGAGACTTAAGAAATTCCTAGGGGAAACTGAGGCACTCCTACATTCAGAGGAAACATTAAGAACAGTCCCGCTTCGTCATACCAAGACCTAGCATACCCCAGAGCAGAACCACCTCTCCCCAGGCAGAAATGCTGAGAGGGTTTGGGGGCAGAGGCAAGGCTCGGTGGGGGCTCCCTGCAGCCCCCAGCACAGACCCTCCCCCTGGCTGCTGGTCCCAACCCCCATCAGTCCCCAGGGCAAGTCCCTGCAGCCAGTGCCCAGGCAGGGGCTCGTGAGGGGCAGGAGGGCCTGGGATGCCCAGAACCTCAGCACAGGGTCCCTGTGCAGGGCTGGACACCCAGAGCATCTCTCACTGCGTCGCCGACCCCCTGCAGTCAGAACCCCCAGCCTGACCCCACAACCCACATCAAGCCTAGGGCTGGCATTGCCTGCTGGGCAGCCGCACTCTCCCCAACCCAGTGGTGCATGCAGGGCCAACCTCTAGCCCACGCCAGCGCTGCAGCCTCCTCGCCCTGCCCATCCCTGCCCTGTAATCTGATCTCCATCTGCTGCCACCACCTACCACTGTGTTTGCCCTTCCTTTCCCACCCTTCACACTCCCTGTCCCTGCCCCCATATTCTCTACCCCTGCAGATTCTCCTTTCCCCCACAGCTTCCCTGCATGCCCCAACATTCTCCCTGCCCACACTGCAGGGCCACCATCTTCCCAGGGTCAGCCTGACTTGGCTTCCCTTGGGATGGCTATCTTTGATGAGGGCGCAGCCTAGTAGTGGCCATGTTAGCGGTGTGCCCTGGGCCCTGCTGAGAGCATCCCGGGAGGGAGGCCATTTCAGGGAAGGGCAACACATCACAGGATTGCTCCAGGCCTCCAGAGGCCAGGCCAGCCAGCGATGAAAGGGAGATGTGGCTGGGGCAGAGATTACCTGGAGCCCCCATGGCACCCCACTGGGGGGCAGAAGGCACTCCATCCCACACACCAGCCATTAAGGCTGCCCCAGGGTGAGGCTGCTCCATGGTCCTCCCCAAAGCCTGCTCAGCTCACACCTCAGATCCTCTAGAATCATAGACTATCAGGGTTGGAAGGGACCTCAGGAGGTATCTAGTCCAACCCCCTGCTCAAAGCAGGACCAACCCCAACTAAATCATCCCAGCAGGCCTTTGTCAAGCCTGACCTTAAAAACTTCTAAGGAAGGAGATTCCACCACCTCCTTAGGTAACGCATTCCAGTGCTTCACTACCCTCTTAGTGAAAAAGTTTTTCCTAATATCCAACCTAAACCTCCCCACTGCAACTTGAGACCATTACTCCTTGTTCTGTCATCTGCTACCACTGAGAACAGTCTAGATCCATCCTCTTTGGAACTCCCCTTGGGTAGTTGAAAGCAACTAGGCCATTAAGGGCACCCACGCACCGTGAACAGGCTGGGTTTCCAGAACAGCAATGTCATGCTGCTACCCTCAAGGACCCACCCTGCTCACCACTGCCATGGAATCCCCTGCTCCCCACACACCACCCCTTCTTACAGCACCCACCCTGTCCCCACACTGCCACCACAGAATCCCCCCTCCCCTGCACCCACCCTAGTCCCATTCACTGCATCCACCCTGCCCCCAAGCTGGTCCTCATTCACTGCACCCCCCTGCTCATGCACCCCCCAGGCGACTGCTTCCCAGCAATATGGAAGGGATTCATATCACGCTGCCAGGAGATGAAGAGGTCCCTTGCATGTGATTTTCTATCCACCTCTGATCCTGGAGTGCCCTGCACCCTCCCTCTCCCGTGCTATGCCCTGCCCCCGCTGTCTCCCTCAGCACGCCCCATAACGAGCAGCTTGATAACCCTGCTCAGCCCTGTCCCCTCCCCAGGCCAGCAGCCAGAGGCAGAAGGTCAGTTTATGTTTCTGAACACTGCTCTTTATACACTTCCAGACAGTTCTCTCAGCAGCTTCCCCCTCCCCCAGGCCCTGGCAGACTCTCCCCTGCCGCAAGGCCACAAACCCAAACACACTGGGTGTCTCTAGGCCACACTGGGAGATAGCCTGAGCAGAGGAAGAACAGGGAAGCATTTGAAATGTAACACAGCGCTGTCTGGGACACACTGTGGCTTTAACAGGACCTGCTCCTTACCTGCCCAGAAGGGGACCCAGGGAACTGTCTCAACAGACCAAGGTGCACACTCTGAAGGATCTGCCCTCATTCAAGCAGGAGTTAATTTAGGGCAGTCCCCGGCCTATGCTAGGCAGGAGAGTAGACTGGATGATCACCCCATGCTCCCTTCTGGCCTTGAAATCTGTGAATCCCGTCGTGATCAGCTCTGCCCCTGCCAGGGAGGCTGGCCATGGGCAAGGCGCTAGCCTGGGACCCAGGAGCTCTGCATTCAACGCCCAGTTCTGTCACTGTCAGACCCCATGTGACCCACTGCAAGACACAATCTAGGGCTCACGTCCCATTTGTAAACTGCAGTAACTTGCCCTCTGGCTGGCTGGCTAGGCCAGGAGCTCTGGAGCAGGGCCTGTCTCCCACAAGCTCTGTGCAGAGCTGCTCACACCTGGGCTTCTAGCAGCTCCTACCATACAGATTCCTCTGACCTGGCTCAATCCCTCCCATCCGTCCCCTGGAGATCTCCCAGTAACCCCCAGCTCTGCAGCCGTGGCAGCTCACTGCCCCCTCCCTCCCCGCCCCAGCCGCTGCCCCTGGCCCCAGCACCCCCTGCTTTGGCACAGCCCCTTGTCAGTAATCCTGTCCCAGGGTGAATACTCAGCCGTCCAGCTCGCAGGTGAGGCCTGCTTGTCCCCCAATCTCTGCTCTGGGTCCCCAGTGGCCCCTCCCAACAGGAGAGCTCTCCTGCTATTCTCTGGCAGAGCTCTGGGCCTCCCAGGCCCCATTGCAAACCAGCTCCCTGATTACTCCTCATTTCCTGATTAGCAACGGCCAGGGGAGATGAACGCCTGCCTGCTTCCCTCACTCAGTGCCAGCCTGTAGCTGTCTCCTCTCTGCTTAGGGGATGGGTGGAAGATCCCGCTCCAGCTTCCCAAGCCAGCCCGGCTGCCTCTGCCCATCTCCATACCCTGCATGTGCAGCCAGATGGGAGGCGAGCAGAGCCGGGGAGAGTGAGAACTGCCAGCACTGGCGCCTTGGTTTCCCAGAGCCGGGTCCCAGGCAGCAGCCATAGCCCATCACCTTTCGGACCCAGACCAGCCCCTGCTGTCCCAGGGGGCGAGCAGGATACCCAGTGGTGCCATGGGGTCAGCCTGTCGCTGAGGGTCTGTCAGTACAGAGTTGCTGCCAGTGTTGAGGGGGGGACTCCCCCTGTACACAGACACATAGGCTGCAGGATGAGTCAGGGCTACAAACAGCCAGACCCCCGCCAAATCTTGCCCACTCCCAGTCCCTGAGTTGACAGCACCTTCTCCTGTCCTGCAGCACCAAGATGCTCCCTGAATGCAGCCTGCCCTGCACCCCATGCCCAGGCCTCTCCAAAGCTTCTCCCATCGACTTTACATTGCCACAGCCCCCGGGCATTCTCCCTGCCCCCGGTGGTACCTCCCTGCTTCTGCTCCGGAATCCCGGTCCAGCCATGCTGCAGCTCACCTCAAGGGCTCTCACTCCTGCTGCTGGGGAGGCTGCCCCATAGGCCAGGGTGCTGCTGCTGAGACCAGCCCAAGGATGGAGGAGCTAGGAAAGGAGGTGAAGGGAAAAATGAACCCTGGCAGGGGCAGCTGGAGGGAGCCATGCCCCAGCCTCCGGACCAGCGGGTTCTTGCCTTTTCCCATGGGGACCACTCTAGAAACACAGAGTTTGAGTGGGAAAGGCCTACTTGGTCCCATCCTGAGCCTCCCCCTGGGCCAGGCAGAGCTGGGCCCTAAAAGACCTTGTGTTACCAGTGCTCCCCTGGGGACAAGCCCCAATTAGATCTCTGTCCTGGACAGGGACGTGACACTGGCACCCACCCTCTGGGGTGTCCGAGACTTTGTCCTCACACAGGCAGGAGCCACTCAGCAGCTCACTACTATCGGCAGGGGCAAGGGGCTCATGGGCTCAGAAAGAGCTGTGAAGGGAATGGATGACACTTTCTGCCCACAGCCCGAGCAGCTGACTCTGGGATTCCACCCCACTGGGCTGAACTGGGGGGAGAGGGGAGGGGGAACCAGGCCAGACGGGCCCACCAGGCTGATCCAGGGCAGCAAGAGGGTGCAGGGGAGGTGCCAGTTTAGAGGGGCCTGTTGCTCAGTTCCCAGGCAGCATTGGTGGGATAATGCCAAGGCCATGAGGACAGTCTGTGCCTGAGAAGCTCCAGGAGTGGAAGAAGCAGCCGCTGGGTCGTGTCAGGCCGACAGCTCGTCCCAGGACTATCAGCACATTCCAGTGGTATCTGTCCAAGGTGCTGAAAGCTATGTCCTGTGGTTCGAGGACCCACAGCTACTCCGAGGGGGGAGCGGGGTAACAGGGGAATTCATCCCAGTTGCACAAGCATCCCATCAGCAAGGAGCTTCTAGGACGGGGCTGGATCCACCAGGGCAGAGTGGAACAACAGCTTTGGGGTTCGTGCCCTGGCACCACAAACGACTTCGGCTTCTGCCCCACTGGACCCCCTGGCTAGTGCCTGACCGGAGAGCGTGTCTGCACAGCCATGCAATGCAGCCACCATGAGGAGGTGCAGCCAAGGAGAGCACAGCTCTCAGCATGCACTCCATCTTGAGCCCAAAGCATGGCCACGTGGCTCAAGATGGAGCACTGAATGCTGGGAGCTGTAGTCTCCCACCTCTCCACTAAAGCCACACTGAGGTGCCCCAGTGTGACAAAGAGGGAATGTTCTTTGAATACTGTGTGCCTCAGTTTCCCCTATGTGTTACTCAAGTGTCTAGATGGGGGGATAAGGTGTGTGATCATTGCAGAGACCCCTAGAGGGCAGGTCTGATGCAGACTGGCTGCCTGGGACAGAAAACCGCAGGACCAACACTCTGTATCCTGGCAACTGGAGGGTAGGGATAAGATACAGAGGAATCTAGACAAATTAGAGGATTGGGCCAAAAGAAATCTGATGAGGTTCAACAAGGACAAGTGCAGAGTCTTGCACTTAGGAAGGAGAATCCCATGCACCACTACAGGCTGGGGACCGACTGGCTAAGCAGCAGTTCTGCAAGAAAAGGACCCAGGGTTACAACGGACGAGAAGCTGGATATGAGTCAACAGTGGTGCCTTGTTGCAAGAGGCCAACGACGTTTTGGGATGTATAAGTAGGGGCATTGCCAGCAGATCGAGGGACGTGATCTTTTCCCCTCTATTCGACATTGGTGAGCCCTCATCTGGAGTCCTGTGTCCAGTTTTGGGCCCCACTACAAGAAGGATTGACAAATTGGAAGGAGTCCAGCGGAGGGCAACAAAAATGATTAGGGGGCTGGAGCACATGATTTATGAGGAGAGTGAGGGAACTGGATTGTTAGTCTGCGGAAGAGAAGAATGAGAGGGGATTTGATAGCTGCTTTCAACTACCGACCTGATAAGGGATCCAAGAGGATGGATCTAGACTGTTCTCAGTGGTAGAGATGACAGAACAAGGAGTAATGGTCTCAAGTTGCAGGGGGAGGTTTAGGTTGTATATTAGGAAAAAACTTTTCAGTAGGAGGGTGGGTGAAACACTGAATGTGTACCTAGGAGGTGGTGGTGGAATCTCCTTCCTAGAAGTTTTTAAGGTTCAGCTTGACAAAGCCTGGCTTGGGATGAATTAGTGTGGGACTGTCCTGCTTTGAGCAGGGGGTGTGACTAGGTGACCTCCCGAGGTCCCTTTCAACCCTGATTCTATGAACTGATGGCTGAGCCATCTCTGCAGAATCAGTTGGAGGTGTTAGAAAAGAAGAGTGAGAGAGGTGGAGGTCAGGGGACCGGTTGCCCGGGAAAGAAACAAAGGAAGGAGGCGAGCACATGGGTGTGACATGAGGGTGGCCAGCCGGAAGCTGGTCAGTCTCCTGGTTGGGACTGGGGGTACGGGAGGAGAAAGAGTCCAGGGCTCTGGATCCCCCCCAAGTTGGACTTGGCTGTAACTTCCAGTTCTTGTGTTAACAAGCTCTGTTCATGGTTGGGCTCCTGAGGACTAATAACCTGTCGGTGGTCACACACTGGCTGGGAGTCACTGCTGGCTGCGGCGTTGGGGTGCAGGGCCCGGCTGCACAGAGGGAGGCAGGTGGAATTCTGGGGGAGCATGCTGTTTCTCACCTGCTCACGGGGCTCGAGCGGTGGGTCGGGTCAGGCACTTGGGGCCATGCAGGCTCTTCCTCTTGGAGGGCCTTGGGGCTCCCGGCAGTCTCTGGGTCCAGGTCACGTCTGGGGAGGAAGGCAGGCACAAGTCCCTAGTGAGTGACCCCTCCTACCTCTTGCCCTCACCACCCGGCCGAGGGACTGTAGCTGGCCTTGCCTGTATTCCTTGCCCCTGCCTCGCCTCCAGCCAGGCACTCGCAGCTGGCGTGGGCGAGGAGCTGGAGTCAGGAGAGGTGCAGGAGGAAGGGTTTGGGCAGCCAGCGCAGAGAGGGAGCAAGAGGGTTCAGGGCAAGTGGCACCAAAGCCCTCCAGCCCACAGGAACAGCAAGAGGAGCCAGGCGGAGCTAATGGGCCGTGAGTGGTGCAATTACGCCAGCTGCGGGACTGAGGCGGGGGCGGGGCAGGGTGACCATGCTGGGCCAGTTTTCCCTCCCTAATGATCCCACGGGGAGCCCCCTCCCCACTCGCACCTCCTTGCTCTGCCCCTGCCAGGGCCTCCCTCCTCCGCCCCCCACCCCATGGACTCCCCCCTCCACCCCCTCAGTGCCTCCCCCTCCCCCCCCCCCCAACCAGTGGACCCTCCCCCCTCAGTGCCTCCCCCCTCCCCCCCCCACCCCAGGACCTCCCCCCTCAGGACCTCCCCCCTCTGTCCCCCCTCAGTGCCTCCCCCCCTCCACCCCCACCCCAGGGACCTCCCCCCTCGTGCCTCCCCCCTCCGCCCCCACCCCAGGGACCTCCCCCCTCTGTGCCCCCTCAGTGCCTCCCCCTCTGTCCCCCGCCGAGCGCTCATTTCACTGCCCGCCCCCCCGGGCCCGGCCCCGCCCCGCGCCCGACCCTGCCGGCCCCAGGCTCCGCCCCCTGCGAAGGGCGCCGAGTCCCCCCGCGACCTTCTCTGCGAGACCCCGCCCTCGCCCTCCAGTGCCTGCCATTGGCTGGTTTTCCGCCAAGCCCTCGCCACTAGGGAACATCCGCCAATCAGCGCTGCAATCCGCGACGAGGTGCGCCCCGGCCGCTTAGGAGCGGCCGCGTTCTCCCCTCCCCCTCCCTGGCGCCTCGTGTGTCTGCGGGCTTCAACGCGGGAGAAGGAAGTTCCGGGCGGGGGGGTCCCCAGGGGCTGGGGGGATCCCAGGGGCCGGGCTGGGCTGTAGGAGGGTCCCCAGGGGCTGGGGGGATCCCAGGGGCTGGGCTGGGCTGTAGGGGGGTCCCCAGGGGCAGGGCTGGGGGGTCCCCAGGGGCTGGGCTGGGCTGTAGGGGGGTCCCAGGGGCTGGGCTGGGCTGTAGGGGGGTCCCCAGGGGCAGGGCTGGGGGGTCCCCAGGGGCTGGGCTGGGCTGTAGGGGGGTCCCCAGGGGCAGGGCTGGGGGGTCCCCAGGGGCTGGGCTGGGCTGTAGGGGGGTCCCCAGGGGCAGGGCTGGGGGAGTCCCCAGGGGCTGGGGGGATCCCAGGAGCCAAGGGCTGGGCTGTAGGGGGGGTCCCCAGGGACAGGGCTGGGGGAGGTCCAAGGGGTTGGGCTATAGGGGGTCCCAGGGGCTGGGCTGGGGGGGGACCAGGCTGGGCTGTAGGGGGGTCCAATGGGCTGGGCTGGGGGGCCTCCCTGTCACCAGTCACTGTGTCCCCATCTCCAGGCCATTGTCCGGGGTCCTGGACTTGTCTTTGAGGTCACCCCTGGTTCCCTGCAACAGCAAACCCCCCTCCCACCCTTCTTTACCCACACAGGGAAACTGAGACGCACCTGGTATTCATTGCAAAACCCCTGAGAAAATCCCCCATTACATCACACGTAGCTATGCCAGCCTAACCCCCGGGTACAGCCGGCGCTAGTCCACGGAAGAATCTTCAGGTAACCTCGGTGGATTAACAGCAGCGAGGGAGAAGCCCTCCTGTCAGCGGTAGGGCCTCGCTACAGGGACATGCGCACTCACTGCAGCGCTCCCTTGCTGCCAGGAGGGACAGATAATCTTCCTCGCCAAGTGGTGTTGCTGGTCGATGGAAGATTTTCACACCCCTAAGCGTTACTATGCTGACCTCATTTTCTAGTGTAGGACGGGGCCTATGCTCTGAGCCGCTGCCTCTCTGGGCTCAGCTACGGGCTCTCCAGGCCGTGCACCATGTGACTGAGAAACCCGGCAGCTGGGCCGGCGCTGGGTGAGGGTCCTGCAGAACGGATGAGGCTCTCCAGGACCCCAGCTCAGTGGGACTCGCTGGCAGAGCTCGTGGGGGGAAGCAGGATGGGCTGGAGCCCAGAGGCTGCGTCTTTGAGGTAGGGAGGCCATGAGGCCAGCCCTAGAGGGGGAGGGGTCCCTGGGGAGTCAGGCACACTGTGGGTTACGCTAAGGGTGACACATCCCACTTAGGATACAGAGACCCCTGTGGCAGCCCCTCAATAACACCCTGCAGCCTGCCCCCCAGGAGCTGTAGCTTTGGGGATGGCTTGCAGGAGGGGGGGCAGCAACGGCTCGGGTCTTCAGGGCTGCTGCTGGGTAGCGTTGCACGCGGTCCACCTCTTGTCCCAGCTGCTCCCTGACCTGTGCTTTCCATCCCCCTTATCTGGTGTGTCTGGCAGGCCAGAGTGCGCCAGGCCCCAGCCCCTCATCCATCATCCCTATCAAGTGGCAGCGCAATCCCCGCTGTTCCCTGCCAGGGCCTTCGCGAGGCAGGGCCTGCTGCAGCCAGACCAGTGCCTGGCTTGGCCTGCCAGGCTGGCCCCCTCAGGGAGTGGCTGTGTGCCCCCCATTCCCATATGCATAGGCCGCCACTTCCTACAGATGCACCCTGGGCAGTGGGGGAGTGGGTCAGGGGGCACAGGGTCTGGCAGGGGAGGAGGGCAGCACTTCCTGGCCTAGCTGCTCCACCGCTCCTGTGGGGTGCCTGTGTACCAGCCCTGCCCCCCATCCCAAGGGGCCCAGAGTGGCAGGAGCAGGATGCCCAAGAGACTGTTCTATGGGACCGGTGGCTAGGGCATAGCCTGGGCACGTTCGGTTGCAATGTCTGGCTCCCGCGGGGCCAGGAGACGCTCTGTGACGGTGCTGCCGTGGGAGCCAGCTGAGATCATTCAATCAGGGTGAACTGCAAACAGACCAGGGCAGACAAACCCCGAACGCTGGGGGATATTTCAATACTTAGGTTTACGCAGCCAGCCCAAAACAGCTTCTACAGCACCTCCCTGGTTACTCAGAAGTCCAAAAAATGCAGTTCCCTTAAAGTATCCAGCCTTAGGCCTCCACGCCTGTCAAACATATGATGATAAACTCTGAAAATCTTATTTCATCATATTAAAAAAGGTTCTCTGATCCCAAAGGACCAAGCCCAGAGCCAGGTGAAATAATAACTTAGATCTTACCCAAATACACGCTTACAATCAATTCTTATTAACTAACTAAAATTTATTAAAAAATAAGAGAGTGTGTTGGTTAAAAGATCAAAATACAGACAGACTTGAATTCACTTCTTGAGGTCAGATATGTAGCAGAGATGAGTTTGTAGTTGCCAAAGTCTTTTAGAAATAGTCCAGAGGTTATAGTCCAATGTCCATAGTCAGGGTGACTCCAGTCAGTGACTGGGGATCTCAATCCTTATGGCTCAAAGTTTCCCCCTCTTGAAATCCAAAGCAGATCTGAGATGAAGAAGGATCGTGTCCCAAGGTTTTTATACATTTCCAGAAGCCTTTTGGCCTGAGAAAACAATCAGCTTACTTTCCTTCTCCCAAACATCCTGGCAATTAGCACAGGGGTAATTTATCCATTAAGCGGTTTCCACTCCAGTGTCTTCCTAAATGTTAATATTCCTTTTTTGATCTTTGAATTAAGCTATAGCAATAGACAGACTTGTTTGCTGACATCACAAGCCTGAGCAAACATCTCCCTTCTACCTCTACAATGAAGGCTGCATTTCAAAGCTCTATTCATTCCATCTCTTCCTTAGAGTCTTTAAAGTTCGGCCATGGGTCAGGTCAGTCTGGGAGTTCATTAACTCTTTCTGGCCCTGTGTCACCTTCAGTGAGATGCTATATTTACACTCATAACGTCACACACTCACTTGGAGAAAGCAGAACCCAGCTGGAGGGGCCCTTAGCCTCTGGGGAGACGACACCCCTGCACCCTTCCCAGCCCCTGGGTTCCTCTGTCCCAGACACGGACAGATGGGGGCCTCTGGCAGGAGCCCAGGGGAGGGCACCGGGGGTATTTTTTTCTGGGTGGGCGACTATCCCCGGGAAGGGCAGGTGGCTGAGGCAGGACAGAGCCCTGGGCAGTGGGGCAAGAAGCGGCCCTGGGCCGCAGGGAGCAGATGAGGCCTCTGGGGGTGCTCCCTCTCGGCTCCTTGCAGTTGGGCAGGCCTGGCAGGAGCCAGGGGCGCTGAGTGCAGCCCCCTTTCCCTGCCCTCGCCGCTGCCAGCCTGCAGAGAACCCCCTTCTGCCAGGGTCGCTCAGCTGCTGCTTCCAGCCCCGGGGCCCCCCATGAGGAGCCTGGGACAGGACCAGGAGTGTCCGCTGCCTGACCAGGGCTAGGTCACTTCCCCTTTCTATAGTGCCCCCTCCGCTCCACCACCCTCCAGACAGGCGCATGGGCCAAGGGCAGGCCCAGCTCTGCGGCTTGCTCCCCTGGGCCTCCGGTTCCATCCCAAGGACCCAGCTGGGCAGCCGCAGGGCCAGGCAGAGCTGGAACACCCCCTTCAGCACCCCGGGCGATACTGCACCCACTGGCAGCCCACTCCCAGAGCCCCCCCCCCACAGCTTCCCAGGGCTCCATCATGACTAAAAGCTCAAATTAAAAATCTCAGGGTAAACCTCTGCCCCTCACTGTCACTCTGGACCCACAGGGTTCCCCACCCCAACTCTGTCAGTGGCCCTCAGCCCCAAGCCGGGGGCCCCTGCTAGCCCAGCCCTGGGCTCCCCCCATCCCTGCTGGTGCCCCTCACTCCTGACCCGCAGCCCCTGCTAGCCCAGCCCTGGGCTCTTCACCCAGCTCTGCCCGTGCCCCTTCCTGACCTGGGCTCCCCCAATCCCCACCATTGTCTCTCTGTCATTGGCCTCTAGTGAAGCAAATGCAGAACTGACTCATGTCGGCTGCACCTGCCCTGGGGAGTGCAGGGAGGCTGGGAGGGTGTTGGGGACACTTTCTGGAGAAGCGTATCTAGTTCAGTGAAAGACTAATCCCTGCCTGGCCCCGGCCCCAGCCTGGCTCGTGGGCGGTGGGGGAGAATGCGAGCAGCTGTGCTCTCACCATCTCATCCATCAGGACTAGGGACGTGTCCTCCCCCTGCCTCGGGGGACCCCTTGCTTGCTCCTGAAGCCCAGCGCCCTCTCTGCATGCAGGGGCTGGCCCCCCAGAGTCGCTCTGTGCACTCTGCCTCCAGCCCAGCCTCCAACCTGCCGGGCCCCACGCTCTCCCAGCCTGGGTAGCCACAGGAGCCCAGGCCAGGCTGACAATGGGGTAGGGCCCCACACCGGGGCTCCCCCCAAGAGGGAGCTGCACTGAGCCATCCCAGGCCCACCTGGTTCTGCTCCATGGCAGTGGTGCTGTGCCCATCCCACCCAGCAGCCCCCCAATAACACCCTGCAGCCTGCCCCCCAGGAGCTGTAGCCTTTGGGGCTGGCTGCAGGAGGGGGGCAGCAAGGCTCCAGGTCTTCAGGGCTGCTGCTGAGTAGCGTTGCACCCGGCCCACCTCTGGTCCCAGCTGCTCCCCAGCACAGGACCCAGCATGGGACCAGCTGCCAGGCCCACCGCGCCAGCTCTGCATCCCACGCTGGCCCTCCCTGAGCCCAGAGGGACATCCAAGGAGAGACTGGACCCAGCACCTGACACTGTGCCCTCGGTGTCGCAGGGAGCTCGCTGCGCAGAGGGGCCGGCCAAGCCGAGGCGATGCCAGGCGGCCCAAGGAACCACAGGGAGCACGGGGCCAAGGGGAAAGGCAGGCTCAGCTGGAGCCAAGTGGGAAGCATCTCCTGCCTTACTCCCCTGGGGGCTCCGAGAGCCCAGCCCCCTCTGGGGCTTTGAGGCCGGCATCTACCCCTTGGGCTCTGTGCCTGCTGCTGGGGATTTGCTGCACCTGCTCGCTGGCTTCTGGCTGCCAGTTAGCGCCCCCTCTGTGGGGCTGCCATGCCTCTTCCGGGCCCTCCAGTCATTGACCTGAGCTGCCTGCCCCATCTGCAACCACCAAGGAGAAATGAGCCCTTCACACACTGGCTGGGGGAACTGAGTCACATGTACAGTTCACAGAAATATTATCAACTTCCCACTTGCTCCATGCCCGCCTCCATGTGCAGGCGAAGGCCTCTTGGGCGGGGCTACCCGGCGTGGATGTACGGCTGGACCCAGGGCAGAGCAGTTCCTGGGTGTGAGGGGTGTCCCCAGAGCCGGGGAAGGGCTGCCCCTACCTGGGCCTTTCCCCTTCGCTCTGAGTTCTCATGCTGCCCCTCCCCACTTGCAATGGGCCCATGTTCCATGGTGTCTGCCCCCCACTCACTACGGGCCCCTCCCAGCCCTGGCAACCTTCAGGGCTCCTGCCCACTCGCTCAGCAGGAGCCGGTGCCCACACTGAGCTGCCCCACGGCCTGTGCTCGGGGTTCGAGGTGACACTGCAGTACATGGTTCTGTCCACTAAGGGGCGCAGCACCCAAAGGGAACCTCTCCCTGTGCAGCCAGGATCTCAGGCCGCAGGGGGTCCCTGGCTCGGAGGGGCTGGGCTGGGATGGCAGCGCCCAGCAAACGCTGCCCTGGGAAGGGGCAGGATCTGGCTGGGCCCGGGCAGGATCTGGCTGGGCCCGGGCAGGCAGCCTCCGCCCGTGCCCCTTTCCCGCTGATCTGGGCCAGCTCAGGCCCCTGCCTCGGCTGCTCGGCCGCCACCAGGCAGGGGCCCAGCAGGGCCTGGGCTGGGCACAGAGGGCTGGTTTCGGCCACGGGAGGGTGGAGCAGCGGGCGCCCGGCGGCTCCTAAGTAACAAGAAGCCTGGCTCGTGAGCTGGGCTCGAGCTCTCCTGACGTGTGGGAGTCCTCTGGTCAGATCACGGAGAGTGAAGCGGCACGCCTCCTGCTCACCTGCGATCCACTGCGAGCGCTGGCGTGTCTGCCCCCCACGCCGTGCAACGTCACCGCACTAGCCCCTCTCATCTGCCCTTCCAATAGCACAGAGCCTCGGCCCAGACCAGAGCTCACCTTGGGCCAGGGATGAGCCCCGGCACCTCCAGGCCTGGCAGTCGGAGCCTGGCACCTCCAGGCCTGGCAGGTCTGAGCCCAGCACCCTCTGGGCCTGGCAGTTCAGAGCCCGGCACCTCCGGGCCCGGCAGTTCAGAGCCCGGCACCTCCGGGCCGGCAGATCCAAGCCCCAGCACCTCTGGGCCTGGCAGATCTGAGCCCTGGCACCTCTGGGCCTGGCAGTTCAAAGCCCTGGTACCTCCGGGCTGGGCAGTTCAGAGGCCCGACACCTCCGGGCCTGGCAGGTCCAAGCCCAGCACCTCTGGGCCAGGCAGTTCAGAGGCCCCGGAACACTCCAGGCCTGGCAGATCCAAGCCCAGCACCTCCGGGCCGGGCAGTTCAGAGCCCCGGCACCTCCAGGCCTGGCAGGTCCAAGACCAGCACCTCCGGGCTGACAGTTCAGAGTCCTGGCAGCTCTACGGACCTGGCAGGTCCAAGCCCCGGCTCCCTCGGTCCAGCAGGTCAAGCACTGGTACTTCGGTCCCCAGGGCAGTTCAGAGCCCCGGCACCTCCGGGCCTGGCAGGTCCGAGCCCCGGCACCCTCCAGGCCTGGCAGTTCAGAGCCCTGGCACCTCCGGGCCTGGCAGGTCCAAGCCCCGGCATCTCTGTGTCTGGCAGTTCAGAGCCCCGGCACCTCTGGGCTTGGCAGGTCCGAGCCCTGGCACCTCCGGGCCCCTGGCTGTCCGAGCCCTGGGCAACCTCCAGGCCTGGCAGTTCAGAGCCCCGAAAGAGGGCCTGGAGTTGCAGCCAAATGCCAGGTTAAGAGGTGGGGGGCACCCCAGCTCTGCCCCTTGTCACCAGGACTGCCAGAGACCCCTTGTCAGCTCCTGACCAGCTGAGACGCCCCAATAGAGCCGGTCAGTGACAACAAAGTCAGCTCAGCTGCCCAGACTGTCCAGCCGGCTCCGCAGCCGGGCCTGGCCTCTGGCCACGCACAGGGCTCTGTCAGTCTCTGGGGAACGCTGGAGAAATGTTGCTGAGTGACATTTTTGATGCTTTGATGTCTAGTGACTATCCAGGGCTCCTCCAGCAACATCCTGCCACGTGGAGCTGGCAACACAGAGCGCCAGTGCCAACAGTCCCGCTGTGCCCCAAGGCAGGTCATGCGGCCTCACCCCCTCCCGGCCTGGGGCATCCGGTGCCCCAGGCTTCTCCCCACAGCCGACCCCAAGAGGTGCCAGGCCTGCGGAGCCACTGTGCTGTTCCTTCTGCCCACGTCTGAGGTGCCTTTTCACCTGGTCTCAACTGTCCTTGCATGAGGCGTGGGCACCCCCCCTCCAGCTGGTGGGACCCAGGCCCATCCTCTGCCCTTCACTGAGCTGCTGGGCCCACTCCCTCCAACTTGCTGCCGGTTCCTTGGGCCACTGCCAACCCCTGAGCCAGGTGCAGCTACCCCACAGCTTGGGCTTGGCATAGCCTCTCCTCTGGTCCCCAGGCCCCCAGCTTCCCCCTAGGTGCCCCCAGCTCCTTCCCTCCGGCCTGCCTAGCTGTGCCCCCTTTCCAGGGCCCAGCCCAGGGAGAGGGGTCTCACTACTGTTGGCACCGGGGGCTACTACCCCTGAATGGATCTTGAATGGCTCCCAGAGGAGCAGATTACTGTCACACCAGTGAAAAGGTCCACAGTAATTATCTGCAGTACACAGTTCACTGAGAAGGAATTACACAAGCGGTAGAGGGTTACATTAAGCACATAACTCCTATGTTAGACATTCAAGAACTGTACAGCAAGAGCGAGACATTCCTCTTAGCGAGCCTCTCTTACACAAGCCGGCCCTGCGCTAGCCTCTCACAGGGGCTGCTGGGCAAACAGCGAAGGTGGTGACAAATTCTATGGACGGCTTCTTCCCTCCTGGTCTGGTCCCGTCAGCCCTCTGGCCTGTCTCCGATTCCCCATAGGCCAGGCCTTGGCTGCCTGGAACCCCTCTGGTTCACACTCCTACCCGGGCTCGCGGAGCAGAGTTCCAGCTGCTCTGTCTAGCGCGTCGTCAAACCTCAATTAAGGAATCCCCCCAACGGTAATTTAATTTGCTTGATTTTTATACTCTTTTTCCTCAGAGGAGTCACATACCTTACAAGCGAGCCCAGTGGGCGTGTGGCTACTAATTTTGACCTAATTAATTCTTTAGGAGGAGACTGCAGAGCGGTGCCAACTGAACATTATCCCACATTCACTCCCTTATCAATCATTCGCTTCAGCCCCTGTGCAATGTCCTACGGCAGGGTCAAGGTGCCCCGGTCAGCCCGTGCTCCACGCGGGATGTTCTGCACGTGTCGTTTGCTTTCACGGGGACATATCTGCCGACCCAAAGATCAGTATTGTGTGACGCATAGCTAAAACGGGTTAAACATCCTGCAAAATAAATAACCCTTAAAAGACGTGGAGAGATAATGTTGTTTTGTGTATTTACAGATGTATGAGTAGGGTCAACGATGTAATCAACAGTCCCAGTCTATGCTATATTCTGATAGTTCTGAGATCAAAAGAAAATCCTAGCATTTACATGAATTGTAAACACGGGATATCTCAGTATTTATCTCTCTTTGAAATGTACTGTGAATGGCAGAGGAACAGCAAATGGCCTTATGTTAATTTGTATAGCTGAATTCCAGTGATGGACTGTGACGAAGTGGGGCTGTTCTTAATATTTTCTCTGAATACTGTGTGGGTGCCTCAGTTTCCCCTAGGCATTTCTGAAGTATCTAGGTGGTGGGATCAGGGTGTGTAATTGTTGCAGAGCCCTAGAGGGCCAGTGTGATAGTGCCTGGGCCCCTCCCCTGTAAGGTGGGAGTTGAAGGTGTTGGAGAACAAAGAGATCAGGTGGCCTCCTGGCCCAGAAAAGAGACAAAGGCTGGAGGAGGGGTGGGTGAGTTTCAGTTTGGAGCTGGCTGGGGAAATGGAGGGAGGCGCAGATGGGGCTCTGGCCTCCCTGCCCCCCAAGATGGACCTGACTGAGGGGTCTGTTCTCTGTACCTACAAGCTCTGTGTTAGACCATGTTCCTGTCATCTAATAAACCTTCTGTTTTGCTGGCTGGCTGAGAGTCCCGTCTGACTGCGGATTTGGGGGGCAGGACTCTCTGGCTTCCCCTGGAGCCCCACCGGTGCGGACTCACTGTGGGAAGCGCACGGAGGGGCAGAGGATGCTGAATGCTCTGAGGTCGGACCCAGGAAGGGGGGAGCCGGGTGAGCTGTGTGTCCTGCTGACAGGCTGCTCACAGAGAGGAGACTCCCCCAGAGTCCTGACTGGCTTCATATGGAGTAGTTCCAGAGCATCGCCCGGGGACTCCATGACATGAGCCTCCTTCAAAGTCATCCTAATTACCTTTTGTTCCCAGAGGAAATCACAACTTGTCAAAGAGGATGTGAAATTGTATAAAAGATTCTTGGGTCCTGATTGTGTCATCTCAGATCTGCTTAGACTTCACCGGGGAAGTTTGAGACCCAAGACAGGTCCCAGTTATGCTGGTATGCCCTGAATATGAGATTTGGACATTGGACTATAACCTATGAACTGAACTCTAAAGGAACTCATTGCAACTACAAAGCTCACCATCTCTGCTATGAATTGAATCTCAATGAACTGAACTCCTGTCTGTCTGTATATTGATCTTTTAACCATACTCTCTCTCTTTGTTTTTAATAAATTTTAGTTTAGTTAATAAGAACTGGCTGTAGCGTGTATTTGGGTAAGATCTGAAACATTCAATAACCTGGGAGATGATGTGTCTGATCGTTTGGGATTGGTAGAACCCTTTTTTTCATATGATGAAGTAAGATTTACAGAAACTTTCATTGTATTTGACAGGGCTACCTGGATGGGGGCCTGAGGTTGGATCACTTTAAGGGAACTGTGTTGTTTGGACTTCAACCAGTAAGGTAATAAAGAAGCTGTTTTATGCTGGCTTGGTGAATCTAAGTATTGGAATATCCACCAGCTTTTGGGGGTTTGGCTGCCCCATTCTTTGCAGTTCACCTTAATTGAGTGACCACAGCTGGCTCCCCACTAGGATCCCAGTCATACAAGTGGACATATTTGCTGACCCAAAGATCAGTATTGATCAGACTCGCAGCATGGAGCCAGTCAGTTTCGCCTCTGCCATCTGCCCGATGCTAAGAGAGGATTTTGCTCCCAGAATCCTCTTCTGCAGTTCAGTCACGTCAAGCCACGTTCTCACCATTCGCTCAGTGCAGCCACACCAATTCAGCACCATGCCGACAGTCCCCCATTCGATATTCAATTACCAAACATAATTGTAATATCACATCAATCATACCCGCAATTTGTACGCTAACTATTAGATCATGTGTCTCCTTTTCTGGTTTTTATAAAACTTAAAGCATTATTTTACTATTTTTAGTAGCATAATTCAACATTTCAATCTTATAAATTTTCCATAAAGCTTGTTTTTTCGTATGTTGCTTATACATTTGGTATGCAAAACAGAAAAATACAAGGAATAATGCTGCAGTTTTAGAAATTTAAAATAACATTGCCCATTTAACTCCATTTTATGGTGTTACTTGACATACAACATTACACCAAGCACACACTTGAGATCTTATTTTTCCTACAGCTTTTTTAACAATTTTATATTTTCGAGCGCGCATAGCTTTAACAGATGTTCTCAGTCTAGGTGACCATTCTATTTGGTCTAGTGCGCCTTGATTAGTTTGTATTTTCATATCCCAATTTGTATCTTTTCACTTTGGGTATTCACCATCATCCATTTCCTTCTGGTAGTACTTCATTGTACCCCGTTTTATTTCCCAGGCACTGGCACATATTACCGGGAACAGTTTTTGTTGTAATTGAGTCTGTGTGAGATCTAACTGTGTGTGTAAATACTGCATGGTGCCTTAGTTTTCCTGCGTGTTGCACCAACGTGTAGGTGGTAGGAACAAGGGCGTGTGACTCGCTAAGACCCCTGGGGGCAGGTGAGTCTTCTCCAGTTGCCTGCACGTAAGCTACAGAAGGGCTCTTCGTAACCTAAAACCTGGGGGGTTGGGGGGGTGCGACCAGGTACCACTTTGCCTGGGAAGTGAGCCAAAGGCCAGCGGGAGGGGCAATGGGCATGCTGGAGGCTGGGTTGCTAGGAACTGGGCAGACGGTGATTGGGAGAGAGGCGGGGAGTCTGAGATGGATTTGGCTATAAGTTACCGATTCCTGTGCCAGCAAGGTCGTTCCACGCTGGGTACCTGTTAGTTGATAAACCCTCCATTTTACAACGTTGGCTGAGAGTTACAGGGAGCTGAAGTGCAGGGACCATTGGCTTCCCCAGGAGCCACGCCCAGGCGGCCTCCCTGCAGCGATGCCAAATGCCCTGAGGTCAGACACAGGAGGGCCAAGAGCACTTAGGGTTTTTTAGCCCGGCAACAGTGCGAGGGGAGGCATGCCTCACCAGGGGTTTGACAGGCTTTTGAGAGAGCAGTTTTAGAGCATTAGCTTGGTGACTCGGTGACAGACTGTTGATTATTCACTCCTTAGGGACTAAGATTACAGAAATCTTACATTTCAATTCCTTGTGTGTATATATACTATCATTACAATCTGGAATTAACCATTTCATACATTTTGGAACACTGTGACGTTCTTGTGTTGATCTGCTTACATTAACCCAAGTTTTCCTTCCGTACATTACAGATTGTCCCCCTAAGAGGTCTGGCATCTTACAGCATGTTTATGTTAGT
The DNA here is from genome assembly GCF_009764565.3 of Dermochelys coriacea. Taxonomy (NCBI): domain Eukaryota; kingdom Metazoa; phylum Chordata; order Testudines; family Dermochelyidae; genus Dermochelys; species Dermochelys coriacea. Next base: position 271,636,944 of record NC_050069.1, read on the forward strand.
CCTTTTGTTTGGACACTTTAAATACAGATTTATTGCCAGACTCCAGTAAACATGTGCTCTGTGCGCACCAATTACATCTTCAGTGACACATTTCCATATTCTCTGTGATGTTCTACAGTTTTACTGTTGATCCTATATTTATGACTGGAATTTTAGTTTTCTTTTTAAACCAAGCCCCTTGAATTATATATTCTTGGAGTGCTTTTTTCTGATGGTGTTGGTGTGTCTGAGGGAGTTCTTTCTGTGGTGTACGTGGGTCCCACAATTCTCCAGTTTTGGTATTAATTGCTGGGGTACGTTGGCCCCCAATGCTGATGCACTATTTGTTACACTTGAGGTCCCTAAACACCTTTTGCTAGTGGATTATATTCCCTCTTAACTACTAACACATGTTTTCCCGAAGCTTCTTGCCACCCTTTTGTGAATATCTTGGCTGTTAATCCCTGTTCCCACACAGAACTACATGCCGTATTTGGTACATGAAATGCCCACATTCCCTGAGTGCCTTTTATGGCCTCAAAGGGAATGACAGATTCTGTTACCACAGAAAGAAAAGGAGTACTTGTGGCACCTTAGAGACTAACAAATTTATTAGTCTCTAAGGTGCCACAAGTACTCCTTTTCTTTTTGCGAATACAGACTAACACGGCTGCTACTCTGAAACCTGTTACCACAGAGTGCCAGATTTCTCCATCTTCCACAGTCTTCCTTCTTAGCATCCCCTTTACCAGGTTTAGCAACTTGATATTCCTTTACTGAGTTGCGGAGAGCTTTTGTAATGGAAAATCAGTTACCTGCATAGACATTTCTTTTATTCCGTTTTACTTTGCTTTTTTTTAGCCTTTTTTCTCCCTCTTTGATCCCAGTGAAATAAATGCTGCTACAGTAAACATCATGAGGGAAACAACTCTAATATGATTTTTGTACAGGACTTTATTGCAGAGGTTAGCTTCAAATTGTTGCCCACAGTAAGGTTTACTTTGGCTAGGACTTTGATTAAATCTGCACTGTTATCTATCCCAGTACTGGAATTTAGACTTTCCAAAAGCTTTTTTTTAAAACTTTCCCCTCCTCAAGGAGTTAAGCCTGGAGGCTGCTTTCAGATTTTGAGATTTTCCTATATTGATCATATATCAGAAGCAGGAAGCGTACTACACAACCAGTGAGGCCACCAGGTAATTAAGGTCTCCTTAGCACCTTAGAATACCCAAGAAGAATAAAGCCAATATAGAAGAACTAAAGAAATTTGCATTCATTTTTACAGTTAAGAAATTTATAGTAAAGATTAGTTTACTAGAATTCTTTGAGAGGGTTAACAAGGATATAGAAGAGGTGATTTAGTGAATTCAGTGTACTCAGATCTTCAGAAAGCCTTTGAAAACTTACTGAAGGTTTTTAGTCAAGGTGAGCTGTTATAGGATAAGAGAGAAAGTTCTTTATGGATCAATAACTGGTTAAAAGATAACAGACAAAAGGCAAGAATAACTGGTTAGTTTTAGGAATGGAGGGAAGTAAACAGTGGTGTTTCCAGGGGTCTGTAGTGGGAAAAGGTAATACTGCTAAATGATCTACATATTAAAAAGGCAAAAATGAAGTGGCAAAAATTTGCAGATGACACAAAACCTCAGGACAGTCAAGTCCAAAACAGACTTTAAAGAGTTTCACAAAACTGAGTGACTAAGCAGATGAAATTCAATGCTGACAGATGCAAAGTAATGCACGTTGGGAAAACAGAATTCCAACTATACATATAAAAGAATGGGGTTTAAATTAGCTGCTACCACCCAAAAGAAAAATGGTTCTGGAATCATTGTGTATAGATTCCTAAAAACATTCACTTAATGTGCAACAGCCATATCTGAAAAAGAAGCACAGAAAAAAAACAACGAAAATAATCAGGGGTCTGGAACAAATTTATATCAGAAAAGATTAACAAGACTGGGACTTTCCAACTTGGGAAAGAGAGAACTAAAGGGGGAATACAACAGAGGTCTATGAAATCCTGTCTGCTGTTGAGAAAGTGTGATTTACTTATTTTTTTTTAGAACACAAGAACTAGGATTTACCAATTAAGATAGCTAAACAGCAGGTTTCAAATGAAGAAAAGGAGATAAACACAGGAAAATTAACCCATGGAAATTCTTGTCAGAAAACGTTGTAAAGGCCAACGCTATAACAAGGCGTTTTTTGTTGTAAAAGAAAGAGAGAAATTCACCTACTACAGGACAGGCCCAACAAAGAAAACAAAGAAAACAACAGAACGCCACTAGCCATCACCTTCAGCCCCCAACTAAAACCTCTCCAATGCATCATCAAGGATCTACAACCTATCCTGAAGGACGACCCATCACTCTCACAGATCTTGGGAGACAGGCCAGTCCTTGCTTACAGACAGCCCCCCAATCTGAAGCAAATACTCACCAGCAACCACACACCACACAACAGAACCACTAACCCAGGAACCTATCCTTGCAACAAAGCCCGTTGCCAACTCTGTCCACATATCTATTCAGGGGATACCATCATAGGGCCTGATCACATCAGCCACACTATCAGAGGCTCGTTCACCTGCGCATCTACCAATGTGATATATGCCATCATGTGCCAGCAATGCCCCTCTGCCATGTACATTGGCCAAACTGGACAGTCTCTACGTAAAAGAATGAATGGACACAAATCAGATGTCAAGAATTATAACATTCAAAAACCAGTTGGAGAACACTTCAATCTCTCTGGTCACTCGATCACAGACCTAAGAGTGGCTATACTTCAACAAAAAGCTTCAAAAACAGACTCCAACGAGAGACTGCTGAATTGGAATTAATTTGCAAACTGGATACAATTAACTTAGGCTTGAATAGAGACTGGGAATGGATGAGTCATTACACAAAGTAAAACTATTTCCCCATGTTTCAGAGTAGCAGCCGTGTTAGTCTGTATTCGCAAAAAGAAAAGGAGTACTTGTGGCACCTTAGAGACTAACAAATTTATTAGAGCATAAGCTTTCGTGAGCTACAGCTCACTTTCTCCCCCCCACCCCACCCCCCACTGTTCCTCTGATATTCTTGTTAACTGCTGGAATTAGCCTACCTGCTTGTCACCATGGAAGTTTTTCCTCCCCCCCCCCCCCCCCCCGCTGTGGGTGATGGCTTATCTTAAGTGATCACTCTCCTTACAGTGTGTATGATAAACCCATTGTTTCATGTTCTCTGTGTGTGTGTGTGTATATAAATCTCTCCTCTGTTTTTTCCACCAAATGCATCCGATGAAGTGAGCTGTAGCTCACGAAAGCTTATGCTCTAATAAATTTGTTAGTCTCTAAGGTGCCACAAGTACTCCTTTTCTTTTTGAGAAATTCATTGAGGCTCTTAGCCAGGATGGGCAGGGTTGGTGTCCCTGGCCTCTGTTCGCTAGAAGCTGGGCGTGGGCTGTGATGATTACTTGATCGTTGCCTGTTCTGTTCATTTTCTCTAAAACACCTGGCATTGGCCACTGCTAAAAGACAGAATGCTGGGCTTAGGGTGACCAGCTGTCCCAATTTTATAGGGACAGTCCTGATTTTAGGAGCTTTTTCTTATATAGGCTCCTATTACCCCCCACCCCATCCTGATTTTTTACACTTGCTGTCTGGTCACGCTAGCTGGGCTAGCTGGACCTTTAGTTTGACCCACACTGTTTTTATGCTTGTGCCCCGAAGAAGGGTGCTCATTGTTTTGAAATTTGAGTAACTTAACAAACTTCTGGCTTATTCTTCAGCTGGAATCCTGTAGCACAGACAGGTCTGGTGTGATGAAGTAAGAATGTTCTTAATGTTTTCTCCAAATGTTGTGTAGGTGCCTCAGTTTCCCCTAGACATTTCTTAAGTATCTAGGTGATGGGATAAGGGTGTGTGATTGGGGCAGAGCCCTAGGGGGCCAGTGTTATGGTGTCTGCACAGAGAATGGCCGACACCCTGTCTCCTGGCCCCTGATGACCTGGGCCCCGCCTCTGCAAAGGTGCCAACTGAAGGGGTTGAAGAACAGAGAGATCAGGTGCCTCCTGGCCCAGGAGAGAGACACAGGAGAGGAGGGGTGGGAGAGTTTCAATTTGAAGTTGGCTGGGGAAATGGAGGGAGGCTCAGATGGGACTTTGGCCTCCCTGCCCCCCAAGACGGACCTGACTGAGGGGTCCTGTTCTCTGCACCTACAAGCTCTGTGTTAGACCATGTTCCTGTCGGCTAATAAACCTTCTGTTATCCTGGCTGGCTGAGAGTCACGTCTGACTGCGGAGTTGGGGGGCAGGACCCTCTGGCTTCCCCAGGACCCCGCCTGGGCGGACTCGCTGTGGGAAGCGCACGGAGGGGCAGAGGATGCTGGATGCTCCGAGGTCAGACCCAGGAAGGGGGAGCCGGGTGAGCTGTGTGTCCTGCAGACAGGCTGCTCCCAGAGAGGAGACTCCCCCAGAGTCCTGCCTGGCTTCGTAAGGAGCAGTTCCAGAGCATGGGGACGCCATGACATCTAGAAACCACATCGCCAACAAGCCAGAGCAGATTTCACAGCTTACTTCTTGCTTCCATAAATGTATAGATTAACCTGCAAAAACATAAGCAAACAAAACAAAAACAAAACACACAAGGCCTCTCACCAGATCTGATAGGTTAGTACATAGTGTGCATTCATTTCTGAAAATTGTTCTATTTAGTTCCTTGGCAAGTATAATTGGATTTGATTAGAATGTTTTACATGTCTCCATCTGGTGTGGTTACTAAAACTGCCACGGGACTGGCCATATACTTATCTGTTAACTGGAAAGGGTTTCCTTTTATGGGGATTATTTTACCTTTGTTTACCAATTTTAAGCATCACTGTGTTTTCTATTTTTCTTTGATATTTTCATTATTTGGCTCTTCCTTTTGTTTGTGTTGGTTTCTCTGTCCAAATGTTTTCCAATGTTTGCATCAAATTTGCTACCCAGATCTTCTTCTGTACCTGCTCAGACATTTGTTTCTTTGGTATTAACAGGAACTCAGGAGTTCTTTGAATTAATACCAGGCTAAATTATAAGAGTTTAACAACATAACAAAGAAATGATTAACAAATAAATTTAGTACAGAGAACCAGTTAGCCCTGGCCAGTGCTCTGGCCTGTACAGTTGGAAGGTTGGCTACAACGGGTAGATTTACAATTCTATTTTTATAATGTAATCAGGGGATGTCAGCTGCCATCTGGTTTCTGTACAAGCCAGACCGGGGAGTCACCGGGGCTTTGACACTTTACTACCCCTTGTGCTTTTAGATCCTGCAACAGGGTTGGGTTCCGAGTGTGGGGAACGGCTTCTGCTGGGTAGGGAGACTGAGGCGCTGGATTTACACATTTTTTTCCAGTATCTTTACGACACCCTAGTCCAAAGCACAAGAAACCCCCTTATCCACTGATGGTCTGGCCGTGCCACAGCTGCCAAAGCTTTGCAGGTTCGCTTTCTCCTCCCTTCGGAAACAATCTGGTCCCTTACAGCCTCTTTCCTCCCAAACTGCCTTTCGGCCACAGGCATCCTTCACTTTCCCTGTTGTGCCATATCTGCTTTACTGTAGCGGTTCCAGCCACTGTACTGATTTAAACTTTAGTTTGATCTACTCCCCACAGCAGGTGTTTTAACACTTAAAGTTGCCTTTGCTCCTGTCTGAATTAATGTCAGGAACCATTATATGTTTCCTTCTGTCCCCTCTTCCAGGGGAGATTTACCAGTTATGTGGGGCTGTAATTGGGCTACCAACATTGACCTTTGGGGACAGGGGTTGCTGCGGGCCAAGCATTTTTACTGAAACGTGGAGCCACCCTGACAGGGAGCTGCCAATTTCATCAGAGCCAATTTGGGGATAAAGAAAAGGAGTACTTGTGGCACCTTAGAGACTAACAAATTTATTTGAGCATAAGCTTTCGTGAGCTACAAAAGCTTATGCTCAAATAAATTTGTTAGTCTCTAAGGTGCCACAAGTACTCCTTTTCCTTTTGCGAATACAGACTAACACGTCTGCTACTCTGAAATTTGGGGATAACGCCCCATAGGAACTCACAGGCAGATCTTCTGTACCTGTTCCCACACTTTCAACAGCCTTAACACCTGGCTGCAGCGTTGACTGTGATCTAGTCCTTGCCATCTAATCACTTAAAGCAGCTAGCAAAGTCTCCAGAGGTTGCCTGTCCAAACGGGCCGTATCTGCCCCCTTCCCTGCAGTTGAGCCCATACCTGTGATCGCAATGATCCTCCACTAAACACTCCACGTCTCCTACTTCCCGTCCTCGGCCTGGTCCTATCTCATTGCAATGACCACGTCCCGTATCAGTGTGGTTGGGGCCATTACAGCCTGCTTGGTTGCTGCCGGGAGCCTCAATAATCCCTTTCCAAGAAGAGCTACCTGCTCCACTTGCTGCCCTTTCTGCCTCCCAAGCTGCTTTAATCAATTCAACCTGATCTCAATCCAGCCAGGATCCTCTGACCTCCTTAAACCATCAGAGATCAAATCTGTCAGCTGTTTCTCCTCGATTTCAGCCAGGCAGCATACCAACAACAACCTAGTACTACAAGCCATAACAGATTCTCCTTCCTTCTGATGTATCAACAAAGCTGTCCTTCTCAATTCAGAGGGGTCCGAAAGTGTCAGGCTGCTTCTGGATGACAGCATCTCTGTCACCTCTGTTTAACTCTGCCTCAATTTCTGCCAACAAAGCCGTTCGTTCCGTAGGGCCAGCACACGTTATTTTTGGTTCTCTTAAGTCTTCAAGATCTGAATGTTTTCTAACCATGTATCCCAGCAGCCAAGACAAACACGTTCTCTTAGTCAGAGAGTCCATTTGTTCAGCCAGAGCCTGTTTTGTCGTTTCAGCCAGAGGATGATTTGCATCCTCTCATATTTGCTATGAAGGCTGAGGTGTTTTGCTATCACTACTGGCTGGGCTGCCAGAGGCCCTGGCAGGGGCTCCTCTGCCACCTGTACATTTATTCTTTCTGGGCAGGGATGGGTTAAAGCTGTTACCTGCTGAGCCCTGGTTACATTTCGTGCTACAGCAGTTTGCAAGTCACGTGTCAGGCTCTCATTCTGCAATTTTAGTTTTTCCAATTCCTGTTCCAAACCTTCTTGCACAACATCTTGCTCCTTTACAAGCTTATCTCCAGCACAATACATAGCACAGATGACATGTGCAGCTATTTGGGCTTTCTCGGGAGTGTAACTCTTTCGGTACCTCAACAGCAAATTGTCCAGAACTTCCTCATTCAGTGTGGGGACTGCGTCAGCCAGACATGGATCAGACCCCAAGCTTTTAAACACCTGTCTTAACAAACGCTCATCAACCACACCCCGATGCTTTGGGGCGTTCCCCTGGTCCTCCAGTTTGACAACCTTCCCTGTCTGCATTTGTGAAACATCATTGACTCTAGGAATGACCAGTACAACCCCACTCACCAGTATATTTCCCTGGTCCCCCGAGCTATAATTAGTATAAGTCAGAACTGATTAAGAACAATACTTAAATGAGTTGGTTAACACCAGTAACTCAGGATACCAAGCTCTTCAAAGGCCACCACTTCAGAAAAAAGTTTGATTCAGTTTAAGACCTTTTTTTCTTGGACATGACAGTAACCATCCTCTGCTACCAAATGTTGGCACCAGGGGCTACTACCCCTGAATGGATCTTGAATGGCTCCCAGAGGAGCAGATTACTGTCACACCAGTGAAAAGGTCCACAGTAATTATCTGCAGTACACAGTTCACTGAGAAGGAATTACACAAGCGGTAGAGGGTTACATTAAGCACATAACTCCTATGTTAGACATTCAAGAACTGTACAGCAAGAGTGAGACATTCCTCTTAGCGAGCCTCTCTTACACAAGCCGGCCCTGCGCTAGCCTCTCACAGGGGCTGCTGGGCAAACAGCGAAGGTGGTGACAAATTCTATGGACGGCTTCTTCCCTCCTGGTCTGGTCCCGTCAGCCCTCTGGCCTGTCTCCGATTCCCCATAGGCCAGGCCTTGGCTGCCTGGAAACCCCTCTGGTCACACTCCTACCCGGGCTCGCGGAGCAGAGTTCCAGCTGCTCTGTCTAGCGCGTCATCAAACCTCAATTAAGGAATCCCCCCAACGGTAATTTAATTTGCTTGATTTTTATACTCTTTTTCCTCAGAGGAGTCACATACCTTACAAGCGAGCCCAGTGGGCGTGTGGCTACTAATTTTGACCTAATTAATTCTTTAGGAGGAGACTGCAGAGCGGTGCCAACTGAACATTATCCCACATTCACTCCCTTATCAATCATTCGCTTCAGCCCCTGTGTGATGTCCTACGGCAGGGTCAAGGTGCCCCGGTCAGCCCGTGCTCCACGCGGGGTGTTCTGCACGTGTCGTTTGCTTTCACGGGGACATATCTGCCGACCCAAAGATCAGTACTGGTCAGACCCGCAGCATGGAGCCAGTCAGTTTCGCCTCTGCCATCTGCCTGATGCTAAGAGAAGGATTCTGCTCCCAGAATCCTCTTCTGCAGTTCAGTCACGTCAAGCCACGTTCTCACCATTCGCTCAGTGCAGCCCCATCCCGACAACTGCCCCCGCTCTCGTCTGCCTTCAGCTGGGCTCTTCACTTGCCTCAGCAGGTTCAACTGGGCAGAGCTGCTGGGTCCTGGGAAGGGGCTGCGAGCCTGGTACAGGGCCATGAACGGGCTGGGGTCTGCCGGGGACTAGCCCGGCCTCGCTAGGCCAGCGCAGCCCCGCAGGAGGCGCTTTGCCACCCAGGGCAGGACTCCCCCGTCCCCCAACATCGCTGGCAGAGCTGTGCGGCTGGGGCCGGCTCCCCACCCCCGCCCGACGGGGCCTTGCAGGAGAAGTGCAAGGCGCGGCCCAGCCCGGAACCGTCCTTAGGTCAGCCTGGAAAAGGAGCCTCCACACGGGCTCGACGGGAGCGGGAGCCTGGCCCGGGCGCTGCAGAGACCCCAGCTCTCTCTCGGGTTCCTGTGTCTCTCCTGTGAGTCGCTGCCCCCCTCACACCCTGGCAGGCAAGGGAAGGGGCCGTGGCAGGACCCCAGACCAGTGTCAAGCCCAAAGGTTTTGGGGTGACAAAGGGCTGGGGGGGGGCAGATGAAAACTCCTCCTGCGCCCCCTGCTGGCCATCGAACTGCTCAGGGAGGACGTGACCCTGCTCTGAGCCGTGTGTTGGGAACCGGGGCTGAGTGACTAGCACCTGTGCCGGGACCCCTGGACATGCCGGCTAGGACAGTGCCCAGGGGGACGGGAAAGGCACTGCAGCCGGGGTGGGTAACACTGGGGCGGTCAAACTTCCCCAGGTTGCTGGTTAAAATGACCCTGCTCAGTTCTGCCTCGCAGGGGGAAGAGATGTGATGCAGTGGGAATTTTCTGTATATTTTTATGACCCCCTGTGTGCCTCAGTTTCCCCTAAACCTTGTGTTGTTGCCCAGTGGGAGAAAAGAGGATGGTTTGCTGTAAGGGTGGGGCTAAGGAACAGGGGTGTCTCGGTCACCTCCCTGTCTGAGGGGAAGGAAGAGTTGTTAAGAAACTGGTTGAAACTGACCCAGAGGAACAATGGGGCCAGAGACAAAGGCAGCTGCAGTGACTCAAGGAGTTCCCGGGCCGGTCTCTCTGCAGGGAAGCCGAGCAAAGCCCCCGGCTGTGGAACAAAGGCCAGCGGGGGGCAGGGTCCATGTTGGCTTCTGAAGGAAGCTGGGGGTTCTCACCTGGGGTCTGCCCAAGCAGGCCGGACAGACTGAGCTTGGACCAAGGGTTCCTTACAGCCGGGCTAGGCTTGGACTCTGCTTCAACCTTCGTCACTTGGCGCTACCCTGAGGGCCCCCCAGGCCATGCGCCAAGCGACTGACAAATCCGGCAGCTGGGCGGGCGCTGGTGAGGGTCGCTGCAGCTCCTGGCTGGGCGCGTTGGTCCCTGCAGAGCGGATGAGGCTCCCCAGGACCCCGGCTCAGTGGGACTCGCTGGCAGAGCTCGTGGGGGGAAGCAGGAGGGTGCATCTCGGAGCCCAGAGGCTGCATCTCGGAGGCGGGTAGGCCATGTGGCCAGTCCTGGAGGGGGACCCCTGGGGGTAAGGCAGCTGAGGGGGTCTGTCTGCATGCCAAGGCACAGCACAGAGCCGGTGGGTCCATATGTCACAGATCTACACGGTCGGGGCTACGCCCCCAGCTTTGGAACGGTCTCTGGGAGGCCCCTTTACTAGGCCAGCCCCCCTGGGGGTCTCGCTCTTCCAGGGTGAGCCACGCGAGACTGGCCCTCTGGGCCTGCAGCCTGCCCTGTACGAGCTCCGGGCAGCGAGTCCCCCAGAGATAGTACCTGAGGGAGACTCGGCTGCTCACAGGGATCAGGGCCCTTCTCCCAGCACCTGGACGGACACTCCCAGCGCGGTCACAGCTGGGTTATTAGTCACCTGGCGCCCGGCCTAGGGGGCCCTTAGGGCAGCCTAGGGCAATGAAGGGTGAAGCAGGGTCCATCCTGGCCAGCCCCGAGCCCAGCCCGGCTGTGGGGAACCCTCGGGTCCGGCTCTGTCTGATCTGACAACCTTAATCAGACTCTCACGTGAGTCCCGACTGCTTCCCGCAGCTCCACGTAACCCCCACCTTACCCCCCCACGCCGTCCTTTGGTCATGAGCTGGTGAGATGCAGCTCAGCCCCCTGCAGAAGGGTGGGGTCCGGATCTCTCTGGTCTATGGCAAAGTCCCGGTGCTTGGATTTGCCATGCTCTTCTCAAGAGCTCCATTGATATGGGGCCCAAGCCCTGGAGAGCCAGGCACTGTTTACACCTGCCCCGAGATCAGCCACTCCCTTGTCACTCACTAGAGAACAATGTGCCACGTTGGGGAAACTGAGGCACACACAGTGTTTCAAAACATTCCCACTGGATCCCACCGTGACACCGCCGTCCCTGCACACGGGTGAGCAGCCCCCAGGGCTCCAGCCAGCTGATGAAGGGAAAGAACCAACCGGGATGGGATGAGAAAAATCGCCCCCTTTCAAAGCCAATCGGGGCTTGGGCGCCGGACCCTGGATGTTTGATGCTTGAGCTTGGATGCTCCCCCCACCCTGCTGCTCCCCCCAGCCCTGCTTTCTGCCCCCAGACCTGCCCCCAGCCCCCTGCTGCTCCCTTGCCCCCCCAGCCCCGCCCCCATTGCCCTGCTGCTCCCCTACCTGCCCTGCTGCTCTGCTCCTTGCCTCCCCCCACTCCCCTGCCCAGCAGCGCCCCTTGTCCCCCCTTCCCTGCTCCTGCCTTTTGTGTTATTCCTCCCAAGGCTCAGGAAGGAAACCTCCCTGTGGGTGATCCGGGCGCGGCTTCCCGTCTGCAGATCGGGAACAACACATTGGGCCCGCTGGAAGGGTAGGGTGGGGGCAGGGCTGGCCACACTGCCCCCCTTCTCCCACCACAGCCCCCCCAACAGCTTCCCTACCCCTGCCTCAGACCCTGCCCAGCAGCTGCCCCCACCCCCTAGAGCTGGGGGCTCATAAATAACAGGCTCAGAGCTAGGAGGGGCAGGGACATCGCAGTGGGGTGCCCATGGGAGAGGCACAGAGAGCGGGATGCCCAGCCCAAGGGGGCAGGGAGGGACCCTGGGCACAAGGCCAGCAGCATTGATTCCAGGCACTGGGTGGGGCACTGCTATTGGGGGCAGGGAGGCACAAGCCGGGAGCAGCGTGAGGGGCTGCACTGAACATAAGAACGGTCAATCTGGGTCTGCCCAAAGCTCCATCTCGCCCAGTATCCTGTCTGCTGTGCCAAGTGCTTCAGCGGGAACGAACAGAACAAGGGCATTTTTGAGTGATCCCTCCCCTGCTGTCCACTCCCAACTTCTGGCAAACGGAGGCTAGGGACACCATCCCTGCCCATCCTGTAACCATGCGGCCTCTGGCGGGACATTTCTGAGAGTGCCACTTCAGGACAAATTGCTTAGAGCAGGGCAGTTACAGCCCCAAACTGGAGTTCCTTTACTATTAAGGCAAACCCAACCTGCCAGACAGAGAGGACTTCGGTCTCACCCCACTGGCGAACCAGAAGTCACACAAGCAATTCCCTTAGACGCTCCCATTTCCCAGTGTCATCACCAGGGCCACTAGTTATGGGGACGAATGGTTATGAAAACCAATACCCCAGTATAAGAAAAAAGGTTCTCCTGATCCCAAAGGAACAAGCCCCAGACCCAGGTCAATATACAAATCAGATCTTACCCACAAATCACGCTGTCACCAATCCTTTAGAATCTAAAATCCAAAGGCTTATTCATAAAAGAAAGAAATATACATGAGAGCGAGAACTGGTGAAATGAGGGTGACCAGAGGGAATAGACAGAATATTGGGACACCTGCGGGAAGCAAAAAAAAAAAAAAAAAGGGGCCAGAGTGGCCAAAGCCGCAGTATCGGGACAAATGGCCCTGACCACAGGCTTCAGCCGGGACGCGGGACAAAGACCTAAAACTCGGGACAGCCCGATTTTATCAGGATGTCTGGTCACCCTAGGTGAAATGGAATCAATGACATACAGTAATGGCAAAGCTCTTGGTTCAGGCTTGCAGCAGTGGTGGAATAAACGGCAGGTTCAAATCCAGTCTCTGGAGAACATCCCCAGCTGGGATGGGTCATTCAGTCCTTGGTTCAGAGCTTCAGTTTGTAGCAAGGTTCCTCCAGAGGTAAGAAGCAGGATTGAAGACAAGATTGAGGGGTTTCTAGGGCCTTTTATATTCTTTCTCTTGTGGGCAAAATCACAGCAACAAGATGGAGTTTGGAGTCACATGGGCAAGTCACATGTCCATGCACGACTCAGTTTGCAGGCAGCAGCCATTGCCCACATGCCACCTTGAACGTTCCCAGGAAGACTTCTCATGTGGATTGGAGTCTCCCAAGGTCCATTGTCAGTTAAATGTTTCTTGTTTGGGCACTTAACCTGAAGAGGCCCTTCTCAGTAAACTGGCCAAATGCTTCACTGAGGCTACGTACAATCAAACACATTGAGATACAAGGACATAGCCAATATTCATAACTTCAACTACAAAATGACACACCCATACAGACAGCATAATCATAACCAGCAAATTACAATCTTTCCATAGACACCTTACTGGACCTCCTTTGTACAAGATTTGGTGCAACTATAGGACCTTGGTTGCAACAATGATCTATACGGTCACAGTTTATGTCAATAATGTCACAGAACCTTGTTATAGTCTTGGCCTTCACAACATCTTCTGGCAAGGAGTTCCACAGATTGACTGTGTGCTGTGTGAAGAAGAACTTCCTTGTGTTTGTTTTAAACCGTCTGCCTATTAATTTCATTGGGTGACTCCTAGTTCTTGTGTTATGAGGAGGAGTAAATAACACTTCCTTATTCACTTTCTCTGCACCAGTCATGATTTTATAGACCTCTATCGTATCCCCCTCGGTCGTCTCTTTTCCAAGCTGAAAAGTCCCTGTCTTATTCATCTCTCCTCATACAGCTGTTCCAGACCCGTCATCATTTTTGTTGCCCTTTTCTGAATCTTTCCAATTCCAATATAACTTTTTTGAGATGGGGCGACCACATCTGCACACAGTATTCAAGGTGTGGGCATACCAGGGATTTATATAGAGACAATGTGATATTTTCTGTCTCATTATCTATCCCTGTCCTAACGATTCCCAACATTCTGTTCGCTTTTTTGGCAGCCGCTGCACACTGAGTGGATGTTTTCAGGGTACTATCCACAATGACTCCGAGATCTCTTTCTTGAGTGGTAACAGGCCCCACACACCCCCGCGCCCAGCCCCAAGCCCCCCCAGCATAGGGCAGCAGCGGCCCATGTCTGCAGGCCCCACACACCCCCATTTAGTTTCTCAGGCTGGGGACAGAGCAGGGGGGCAGGGAGGCTCAGGCTGGGGACAGCGTCAGGGGCAGGGAGGCTCAGGCTGGAGGCAGAGTGCGGGGCAGGGAGGCTCAGGGTGGGGACAGAGAAGGGGGGCAGGGAGGCTTGCGGGGGCCAAGGGCTTGCAGTTGGTTTAATTTGGAGCAGCACCAGGAAAGCACACACAGCCCCTCCTCTCCCCTCCCCACAAGCCCTGGAGGGGGTAGCCAGAGTGGCAGTGCCCGGGGGGAGAACCTCTGCCAGCGCTCCCAGCCCAGGGCACTGACATTGGCTCAGGGGCCTGCCCGGCTGGGCCCCCCACACACTCCAGTCACCACAGCCTGGCGTGATGCAGTGGGGATGGGTGATCGTGTTACATCCCCTGCACACAACAGGGCTGGTCTGTGCCCAGCCTGTCACCAGCCCTCGGCACGGACCCCTGAGTAGACCCCCCGTTCCCTAGGGCAGCCCCATGCCCCTCCTGCCCCATCTCACTCCATGCTCCTGGCCTGAGGCCTGCGGGAGGCTGTGCTGGGCCCCGCCAGGTGCGATGCTCCCCATGAGTCTGCGCTGACCCCAGGCAGCCCGGCCTGGCAATGCTGCAGCAGGCACCTAGACCCCTGCACGGGGGGGGGGGGGAGAGAATAGCCTGGGGGGTAGTGACCGTGCTGCGGGGAAAAATAACAACCATGGTGACGGAGTGGGGGCAGGGAAGCTCAAGCTGTGGGGGCACGGGGCTGGGCGCGGGGGTGTGTGGGGCCTGCAGACACGGGCTGGCACTACCCTGCACTGGGGGGGCTCGGGGCTGGCTGCCAGGGGTTGGCTGCTGCTGGCTTGGTCCCTTCCTGGGGCACGTGTACAGCGGTCAGCCGGCCCACGCTGGCTGTGGGGCCCTGGGCTTTCCTGACACCTCAGCCCCAAGGGGACGACCTGGCTCCGAAACAGCTGCCAGTGCCAGCAGGAGGGAGGAAACCCGGCCCGCGTGTCCCGGCCTCGCTGAGCAGGGCGGGGTGGCTGCTGATACGTGCCCTGCCCCACGGACCAGCTAATCTGCTGCACTGATGGGGGAAGCAGGTGTAGAGATGGGAGAGAACCCAGGAGTCCTGACTGCTGCCCCATCCCCACTCTTACCACTAGACCTCCCCTCCCAGGGCTGGGCTAGAACCCGGAGTCCTCGCTCCCAGCCCCACATCCTCCTGCTCTAGCCCCTAGCCCCACTGCCCCCAGGGCGGGGCTAGAACCCGGAGTCCTGGCTCCCAGCCCCACATCCTCCTGCTCTAGCCCCTAGCCCCACTGCCCCCAGGCGGGGCTAGAACCCAGGAGTCCTGGCTCGGCGCCCACCCCCTCCCCATTGTGTGCCGGGCAGTGTGTGGGAGTGACTCAAAGTCCCCGGTTCGTCCCCCGTCCCTTTCCCTGCAGAGGAAGTGACTGTTGCGGGTCCCAGCCCGGCCCAGTCCCGGGAGCGCAGTCGCGGCGCGATGGGGAACCTGCAGGGATTGCTGCCTGAACCTGCCCACACCTGTGCCCTCAGCCTCTGCTCCCGGCACAGGGGCTCCGTGCCCCAGGACGGCGCCAGGGCCAGGTAAGGGCGAGGGGGCTGCGCTGGCCAGGCAGGGGCGGGGACACCGGGGTGAGCTGCCCTGCCCACAGCCCCGTTCCCCGGGCCCTGGGACTCTGAGCCGGGGGGGTGTCAGCCTGGCCCGGCCCCCGGGAGCAGACACCCGAGACCTGGGGACGCTGCGTGACGGAGACTGGGAACGTGTCCCAGATTGACGGGGGTGAGAGTCAGAACCTCCAGGGACCCAAGTCCCCTCCGCCAGAGCCCCCACTGAGCCCCTTCCCCTCCCCTTCCCATACCACACCCCCTCCTGAGCCCCCACCCCTCCCTACCCCTCCAGCACCCTCTCCTGAACCCCTGCCCCTCCCCTTACAGCACCCCCCTCCTGAGTCCCCGCATGTCCCCCTACAGCGCCCCCCCAGACCCCAACCTGCTCCCTGCAGCACAGCACCCCCTAGTGGGAGGGGCACTGGTGGGGGCAGGAAGGGCGCTGGGGGGGCAGGAGGGGTGCTGCTAGAGAGCAGGTGGGGCACTGCTGGAGGGGCAGGTTGGCATTGGGGGGCAGAAGGGGCACTGGTGGTGGGGGCACGAGGGGTGCTGGTGCGGGGGATGCTCTCACAGAGGGTCCCTCACTGACCGTGCCCCCTCTCCTCTCCCCCCAGCTCTGTGCCCATCCCCCCCATTGAGCCCCCGAGATACTCGCGGATCAAGAACTGGGAAGTGGGGACCATCGCCTACGACACGCTCAGCGCCCAGGCCACGCAGGTGAGGGCAGCGCCGTGGGGCCCGTGGGGGAGGGAGATGGATCCAGGCCCGTGGGAGGGGGCTGCCGGCAGGCTTGAGGAGCTGTCACCACTCTGGGCTGCTGTGGGGGAGTCCAAGCCTCTGGTTCCCTGCCTCTCGGGGGACTGTAACCCTCGGGGGCCTGACCAGAGCTCAGCTGGGTGCATCCAGCCGGAGCCCTGCAGCTCCTGAGATGGGCCCCTGGCCTGGGCCACACTGGGCCTGGCCCCTCGCTCCCGACCCCATTGTCCTGCTCCAGCTCTTCCCCCAGCCCTTAGCTCTGTAGCCATCTCCTGCTGGTCCTCTGCCCACCCTGTCCCGGACACCCAGGACTTGGGCTTGCTCAGCTCTGGACGGTCCCTGGGGGGGCCCCCCTTCCATGCGACAGCCCTTCTCGGGGGGCCACTCCCGGGACTGCACCTCTGAGCCTCCAGCAGCCTGGCTCTGCCGTGAGCCCCTCAGGGAGCCCACTTGCTCTGGGCCCCTGGAGCCTCCACCCCCAGAGGGAGCGATGCCCCACCAATTGCCCCACCCCAAGAGGGAGCAATGCCACCCCCCCGATCTCCCCACACCCAGAGAGAGCGATGCCCCCTCGATCTCCGCATCCCCACGGGGTGTGATGCCCCCCAATCTCCCCACCCCCAGAAGGAGCAATGCTCCCCCTGATTTCTCCACCCCCAGAGGGTGCAATCTCCCCCCCTGCAGAGGGAGCGATGCCCCCCCAATCTCCCCACCCCCAGAGGAAGCAATGCCACCCCAATCTCTGCATCCCGAGAAGGCGCAATGCTCCCCCAGATCTCCCCACTCCCAGAGGGAGCAAAGCTCCTTACCCCACCCCCGATCTCTAGACCACAGCGACTCTCAGCCAGCGTAAATCAGGAGGGTTTAGTGAGCGTCTGAACCCAGCCCAGGAAACTCTCCGGGCCTCAGGCCTGGCCTCCCTCAGCACAGGACATCTAGGTCTCTCCAGCCTCCAGGGGACCCCTAGCTGCTCTCCCCTCCCAGCCCAGAGCCCCCCCTTCCAGCTGGGCATCTGATATCACCTGCCCCCAAGCCCCACCTCGGTCCTTTGTCTTCTGTCCCAGGTCCCCAGGCTGCCTGAGTCTCCTCTCTGCCTCTCCTCCCTCTGGCTGCAACCGGCTGGGCAGGTCACGGGGGGGGGGGGTCCTCTCTCCGCAGCCCATTGTCCTCCCACTGCCCAGAACCGGCTGACTGCCAAGGTGGGGGGGATCCCAATCCCCAGATCACCGGTTGGTTGCTAGAGTCCCCTATCTCCAGGCTTCAGAGTAGCAGCTGTGTTAGTCTGAATTTGCAAAAAGGAAAGGAGGACTTGTGGCACCTTAGAGACTAACAAATTTATTTGAGCATAAGCTTTCTCCCGGCTGTTGTCCAGGGTCCCAACTGCTAGGCAAGGTCACACTGGCCCTCTGGTAACAACAACCCCCATGCCTACCCCTTCGTCACACATGCAGCACAGAGGGAAACTGAGGCACACACCATATTCATGCAAAACACTAAGAAAATCCCACACTTTGTCACATCTCACCCCCTTTGAGTCTGAACTGAGTGGGGTCACTCCAGCCAGTGACCTGGGGAAGTTCAGGTACCCCTCTCGGGGACAAAGTGTCGGCTATAACATTTGAACTTTTATCAACATGGATCACATCTATCTCATAACCCTGTGGAATCAGACTCCATCTTAGGGCTGGGCATTAGCCCTTTCAGCTGGTGCAGCCCTACCCTGTGTAACGAGGCTGGTTCTGGCGGGACCCAATGGAGAGTGCCAATTCAGGACAAATTGCTTCAAGCCGGCAGTTACAGCCCAAGGCTGGGGTTTCTATGCACACCAAGGCAAACCAAACTGAGAAGACTTTGGTTTTACCCCACTGGCTAACCACAAGTCACAGAAGCAATTCCCTCAGACACCCCAGTTTCCCAATATCACCACGGCCACTCGTCATGGGGATGAATGGTTATGAAAACCAATATCCCAGTAAAAGAAAAAAAGATTCCCTTAATCCCAAAGGACCAAGCCCCAGACCCAGGTCAATATACAAGTCAGATCTTGCCCACAAATTATGCTGTTGCTAATCCTTTAGAATCTAAAATCTAAAGTTTTATTCATGAAAGGAAAAAGATGTAGATGAGAGCTAGAATTGGTTACATGGAATCAATGACATACAGTGATGGCAAAGTTCTTGGTTCAGGCTTGCAGCAGTGATGGAATAAACGGCAGGTTCAAATCCAGTCTCTGGAGAACATCCCCAGCTGGGATGGGTCATTCAGTCCTTGGTTCAAAGCTTCAGTGTAGCAAAGTTCCTCCAGAGGTCAGAAGCAGGATTGAAGACAAGATGGAGGAGCTGCCGCAGCTTTTTATGGTCTCTTGCCGTGTGGTCTCTGCTTTCTTTGTCCCTAAGACAAGCTGCCCATCCCATGGCCTGGAAACACCTCAGAGTTCTGTCCATAGGCAGGTCCCTGCATGCCTGGCTGAGTCCCAAGGCCCGTCTGCCTTCTCTCAGTGGGTCAGGTGTGTAGCTGATGGTCCTTAATGGGCCATCCAGCAGGCTGGGCAGAGCTGACACCAACTTGTCTGGGGTGTTCCCCAGAAGCACGGCACAAGTTTGAACTACAGACAGTACAGAGCCAATATTCATAACTTCAACTACAAAAATGATACCCACACACAGACAGCATCATCATAACCAGCAAACCCTAAACTTGTCTGAGACACCTCATTTGAACCCCTTTGTACAAGATTTGGTGCCACTACAGGACCTTGGTCGCAACAATGATCTATACGGTCCCAGTTCATGTCAATAATGTCACACCTGTGTCTGAGACTTGTCCAAGCCTGGGTTTACCCCGGGTTAGAGCCTCCTTCAGCACACAGAGCGCCCCTGGCACTGCTTGGTACAGACTTCCCTGACCAGCTCGCCCTTCTCATGCAGCTCTGTGATGTGAGCTGAAGTGGGGTACAAACCTCCAGTAGTGCCCTACCTGCCATTCCTTTAGAGACCTGGGCCTGCTTCTTGCTTTGAGAAATGAGCCAGTCTCTGATCCCTTTACCTTGGCCAGCTCTGGCTTTAGACAGATGCTTCCCACCTTGTGGCCCCAGTATGACACCTCTGCCATCCCCACCTTCCCTTCCAGTCTCTATAGTCATCCAGCATCCTGGCGACTCAGCCCCTCTTCACTAGGACACATGGTCCTCCCCGGCTGGCCTGAAG
Source organism: Dermochelys coriacea (assembly GCF_009764565.3). Classification (NCBI taxonomy): domain Eukaryota; kingdom Metazoa; phylum Chordata; order Testudines; family Dermochelyidae; genus Dermochelys; species Dermochelys coriacea. The sequence continues at coordinate 271,656,363 of NC_050069.1, forward strand.
ACACAGATATTTATGCTCTCCCAGGCACTGTCCTCCACCCCCGTCAGGAACTGATCCCACAGGTCCTGGGAGGGGGCAGGTGCCCCCTTGAGGCTGACAGGCAGGACCAGGAACCCAAAGAGCCCCATAGGGGTGATGGGAGCAGATTCCAAGCCAGCATCTGGGTCCCAAGGTACCGGCCAGTAGCCTTTGGTGAGATCCCTGGTAGCGAGTCCTCCACCCCCCCCCCCACACCTTGTTTCAGATCTTATCAGGCCTAGGCATGGGGCAGGCATCGGACACGGTGACGGCATTGAGCTTCCGGGAGTTCACCCAGAGTCCGATTGACCGGTCCTTGGGGACCAGCCCCACGGGAGAGGCTCAGGGCTGGTGGGCGGCTGGATCACCCCTACAGCCAGCATGTCTCTGACCTCTCTCCCCAGGACTTGGGCTGTTTCCCAGTGACGGGGAATGGGGAGCTCCTGGAGGGTGGGTGATTTTTGTCTCCTCTCCCCCGTGGACAGCTGGATTAGTGAGCCCAGGCCGGCTGGAGAGCAGCCATGGGTAGGGAAGCAGCCCCTCTGCTCCTGGGGTTCACTGGGTGGAGGGGGATTGATTCCAGCGGGAGGCTGGCTCCTGTCTCAGGGACCCCCGCCCCGCTTCTCCTCCCTGTGCCCACACACAAGCAGCACCAACTGCTCCCTCAACATATGGCTTCATTGTGTCCACATGGGACACTCGCCCGACTGGGCCGCACCAGGACATGACTCACCTCCTTCCGCTGGTTTGTGATTTCACAGGGCCTATCCCAGTGCCCTTCGCACGGAGCCAAGACCCCTCTCCTGGTCTGCAATGCCAGAGGAGCCAGGACGCTGTCGTACAAGCCTTCTGCTTCCCTTGGGCCCTGGCTAGGTTCTTCCTGGCCAAGCCCATGGGCTCAGTGAGCTTTCCCCAGAATGTACTCCATCCCTGATTCCCCATTCAGCTTCCCCTCCCATTCTCACTTCCCTTCCATACACCAACTCGAAAGGGGGGACTCCTGTGAATTTCTGGGGCTGTAAAAGTTTTGCAGCCCCCTCACCTGGTGTGCTGGCCCCCCTGATGTTTACAGGGAGGTACATGGTCTGCAGAAGAGACGAGTGAGGGGGGGATTTAATAGCTGCTTTCAACTACCTGAAAGGGGATCGATCTAGACTGTTCTCAGTGGTAGCAGATGACAGAACAAGGAGTAATGGTCTCAAGTTGCAGTGGGGGAGGTTTAGGTTGGATATTAGGAAAAACTTTTTCACGAGGAGGGTGGTGAAACACTGGAATGCGTTACCTAGGGAGGTGGTGGAATCTCCTTCCTTAGAAGTTTTTAAGGCCCAGCTTGACAAAGCCCTGGCTGGGATGATTTAGTTGGGGATTGGTCCTGCTTTGAGCAGGGAGTTGGACTAGAACCTCCTGAGGTCCCTTCCAACCCTGATATTCTATGATTCTATGGTACTTCTGGGGAACCACCAGCTGCCCCCTGATCCCACAAGGTTCAGTTTTCCCAGTGCTGGATCCCTTTTCTTACAGGGATCTTTCCTGGCAGTTCTACCCCAGAGTCTTGCAACATTGGGGCCACAAGGGCCTTCAGCTTCTTCAAGGAGGGATTCTTCTGCTGCTCGGTCTGGATTTCAGTTGCTGGGTTTGGGCCCAGCCCTTGTTGGCTATGCCTCAGTTTTCTCACCTCAGGACAAATCCTCGTTCTCAGTCCTGTTAAACACAGTTCCTGGTAATCACCTCCCCCCATTGGAGGTTCCACGCATTGCCGGTGCCAGGCCAAGCACCACACCACTCCCTTCAGCCACAGCCAAGATCCAAGGTGCTCTCTGGCCAGGTCTCCAATCCATCCCCCATCCACACCTCCGCAGGTAGCTGGTTGTGCACCCCAACCTCTTTGGGCCGCCCATTTCAGATGTATCTTCGCTACAGGTCCTTAACCGGGGGTCTGACCACCCCCCTCAGGGCTAGGTATGCATTGGGCATTATTGGATCTGGGTCCACCCCTTCGGCTGTCGTTGCTTTAGCCCCGTGTAGGCAATGAGCCCACTGCTTTGGTTACAGTACCAGAGCCAGTGTGAGCCACCTCTCCCCTGTGCAGGGCCCGTGTCCCACTCAGCTCCAGGGGTCTGGCTACAGACAGGCAGGTAACCCAGACTTCACAGAGGGAAAATTCCCCCCTCCCCGCCAGCCAGGCCATTCACCTGTTCGCTGGCTCCTGCCCTCTCGACCTTCCAATCCCTGGGGTCAGCTCTTTGGCTGTTACTGGCACGGGGTCTGGAGCTTGTCCCAAGAACATGGTAAAGCTGTGCTGACAGTCCCCAGCGACCAGTCCCCCTCCCATCCTGCCAGGCGCCGGGGCAGGGCGAATGGCTGTATGTTTGGGAGCTTTCCCCCAAGCTCCTCAGTCCCTCAGCATCTAGTGGGATTGCACCACACTGAGTTCTCGGTCCCAGAATGTCTCCACCTCATGAATATCTCCCAGTTGATCCCCACCTGCCGCTCCCACTGGGGATCAGAGAGGCCCGAGTCCAAGGGGTACAACAAGACCTATCTGCTGGGCATGGGGTGGAAGCCAGTCTGCCACTCTTCCCTGGCCAGCTCTGCCCCAGGAGCTGGCTGGGTGACTGCTTCCTCCAAAGGGGCAGAACTGAGGGATAGACAAACTGCTGAGAGAGCAAGTATTTCAGGTTGTCTTCCCATTGCCACCTCAACCCTCTGCGGGCTCTCTCTGGCCAAGGTTTCCTTTATCTTGGGGCATTGCACCACGTGGTGTCCTTGTGCCCACAGTAATTACATCTCGGGTCCCATGGAGGGGCTGCCTGCTCCAGCATTCGTGGGCACCCCACATTGGGCTTCCTGGAGTCCCACCTCCGAGAGGTCTCTTGGGGACTCCCCTTCTGAGTCCCCGACTTGGGTCTCCCCCCATCCCAGATCTGCCATTGATAAGCTTCTTTACCAGCGCATCTGGTCCACTAACCACATCTTAATCTGGAGAACAGATGTAAATCGGCTGCTCCAATCCCAGCAGATTACACATGCCCTCTGCGGTAGTGGCCCCGCACCCTTTCCCCACAGGCGGGGATATTCTCCCAGAGGGGTTGTGACCTCCTTGTCGTTGACGCCCAGGGTCTTGATTACACCCCGGAATCTTTTCCTATCTGCCAGCGCTAAGACAAGGGGGTTGAAGGAACCATCAAGGAAAGGGCCTAGAACCATAGGCACCGACTTCTGCTCCTGCCGGTGGGTGCTCAACCCCAAAACCGTTTCCCATGAGCTTCCGAGGTCCGGAGCCTTTGTGAACAGTTCATAGTCCCCTGTCTCCACCTCATCCGCCTGGCTGGGCACCTCTATGCCTGGGGGGCGCATGCACCCCCCTTTGGGGGGGCTAACCCCCTGCCCCACCTCTATGGCTGTGGGGCCGAGCGAGGGGGTGAGACGGCAGAGCCGGTCCGCAGGGCCAGCCTGGTTCAAATCCCAGGCCTTCCCAAAGGCAGTGAGGTCAGCACCCATAGCCCCCCGACCCCCACATACCCCTCGGAGGGACCTCTTGCCCCTCGGCTTCTCCAGCTCCCCTAGCTGCCTTGCAACCAGCTCCAACTCCCAGCGCTTCCAACCTGTCACGGGGGAACCAGGCCATGAAGACCCCCAGCTGGACGGAGAACCAGGTCTCAGGGACACCCTGCTGCTGCCTCTACTGCTTCCAGACCCGCCTGGAATCCCGCTGGGTCTGGTACCGGCTTCTTGGACCAACCATCTGTATCCAGCCAAGCCTTCAGCTGCACCTTGTTCAGCTTCCCAGCTCTTGGCCCTGTCTCCCTGCCCAGGATGGCAATGTCCGTAGGGAGGTAGTGACACGCCATTGTCTTGCTGCTTCCTTTGGCTACCCTTGTCTTACTGCTGCACGCTACTTATTACACAGTACTCCTGGTGGAGTCAGCATCCCACTCCTGCCACCAGCTGTCATGGATCCTCAGGGTCGGTGCAACCCTCTTTGCACTATCCTGTCCTGCCCCACTCCTCCTTGCCTTGTCCCACCCTGCTCTGACCCTTTCTTTTCTTTTCTTTTCTTTTCTTTTCTTTTCTTTTCTTTTCTTTTCTTTTCTGCCCCGCCCCGCCCCGCCCCGCCCTCCTGACCTGCTCCCACCCTGCACCGCCTTTTAGCTGAGCCTGCTGAGTGGCTGCTCCTGTGCATCCTCTCTAGGCAGGCCTGGAGGACCCACCTCGCTGCTCCTTTCATGGGTGTGGGGATGGCAAGACAACTGTTTCCACCCAAAGAGTAGCCATGCCTGGTGGGTATAGGCCTATTCACAGTGGACATAAACATATTACAAAACTTCCCCAGTCCTCACGGGCACTGGGCAAGAAGGATGGGGGGTTCCCAGGACTGGGCTAGCAGGGGGCTGTGGGTCGGGACTGAGGGGCAAGGCAGGGCTGTGGAGGGGGGAATCCCTGGGCTGGACTAGCAGGGGACTGCGGGTTGGGGCACTGGCAGGGGGAGGGGGGCGCTGCAGCACCAGAGCTGGGGTCCATGCTGGATCTGACTGCAATAGCCCCCCCCCCCCCCCGCCTCAGCTTTGTCTGTCTATCTGTGCTCCAGGAGTTGCCCTGCAGTGGGAAGCGGTGTCTGGGCTCCCTCATGTTCCCCAAGCAGATGGTTTGCCAGGCAGCTGAGGGGCCCCCACCCAAGGAGAAGCTGCTGCCCATGGCCCGGGACTTCATCAACCAGTACTACAGCTCCATCAAGCGGTGAGTGCCAGCCCTCCCGCAGGCACCAAGCCTGCCAGACTGCCACAAGGGAAGCCCAGCGCGGGGGAGGCTTTTCATAAACACCCAACAAACCCCTGCAATGCCCAAGACTCGGGGGGCAGGGGGCGGAATTCAGCTGCCCAGACGCCGGCTGGGGAAATAACACAGTGGGGCCAGATTGTCCCGCAAGGCTCTGGAGTGGGCTGGAGCCAGCTTCCTGCTGCACAGGGTGGAGAAGGTGCCCAAGGAGACGTTGCTCTGCCGGGACTGTGACAACTGGGAGGAGCTGGTTGGGAAATGGAACTGGAAGAAGGGTCCTGCAGGGATCGGTTCTGGCTCCGGTTCTGGTCAATATGCTTGTCACTGACTTAGATAGCGGCACAGAGATTATAAAGATTATGGCCAATACCAGCTGGGTGGGGTTGCAAGTTGTCATGGATGCCCAGGGCTCGGGCTCTCTCAGCCCCATGTGGTCCCTGGGGGGGACCCCTTCAGTGCGACAGCCCTTCTCAGGGGGCCACCCTCTCTCGGGGTTAAGCCCCTCTGCCTCCTGGAACCGCACCTCTCTGAGCCTTAGCCCACTTGTCTCTGCCGTGGGCCCCCTCAGGGAGTCCCCTCGCTCTGGACCCCTGGGGCCTCCACTCCCAGTGGGAGCAATCCCCCCGATCTCTAGACCGGAGCAACTCTCAGCCAGCGTAAAACAGGAGGGTTTAGTGAGCATCTGAACCCAGCCCAGGAAACTCTCCGGGCCTCAGGCCTGACCTCCCTCAGCACAGCACACCTAGATCTGTCCCGCATCTAGGGGGTATTGTCTAGCTGCTCTCCCCTCTCAGCCCAGAGCCCCCCCTTCCAGCTGGGCATCTGATATCACCTGCTCCTGCCTCCATCCTTTGTCTTCTGTCCCAGGTAAAGAGGCTGCCTAAGTCTCCTCTCTGCCTCTCCTCTCAGCCGTCCTTTGTTCCCCTCTGGCTGGAACCGGCTGGTCGGGTCACCGGGGTCCTCTCTCTGCAGCCCATTCTCCTCCCACTGGCCAGAACCAGCTGTGACTCCCAAGCTGGGCTTCCTGGTCACCCGTCGCCGAGGTCTCCATTCTCCAAGCCATTAGCTGGCCCTCTGTAACCACAAACTCCCTCTCCCACTACTTCCTTAAACCAGTAACACGCAGGGAAACTGAGTCCCGCCCCCTCCACATGCAAACCACTGAAAACTACAAGAAACCCCCATAGTTCCTCACACAAGTGCTTTGGAGGACAGGATTAAAATTCAAAAGGATCTGGACAAACTGGAGAAATGGACTGAAGTAAACTGGATGAAATTCAATAGCGACAAATGCAAAGCCCTCCACTTAGGAAGGAACAATCAGTTGCACACATACACAATGGGAAATGACTGCCTAGGAAGGAGTCCTGCGGAAAGGGATCTGGGGTCACAGTGGATCACAAGCTAAAGATGAGTCAACAGTGTAACGCTGTTGCAAAAAACCCAAACATCCTTCTGGGCTGTATTAGCAGGAGTGTTGTTGTCACAGAGTCACAGACCCGATGCTCTGGAACTGCTCTGAATGGAGCCAGCCAGGAGTCTAGGTAGCATGACTCCTTTCAGGGTCACCTGGTCACATCGCCCTCCTGGTTCTCAGGTTACGAAGGGCATCTGCCATCCCTTACATGCAGGCAGCTAGAGCCTCCTCACCTGGCCCTGAGGCTCTGAGCAAAAGTCACACACCGTTATCCCCACAACCTAGGCATTGGTACAATTCACCGGGAAAGTGAGGCACACACAGTATTCATGCAAAACAGTAAGACTCACGTACAACATAACAAGGGAAAACCCCACTTTGTCACAGTTATAAGCAAGACATGAGAAGTAATTCTTCCTCTCCACCCTACACTGATTAGGCCTCAACTGGAGTATTGTGCAGTTCTGGGCACCACATTTCAGGAAAGATATGGACAAATTGGAAAAAGTCCAGAGAAGAGCAAGAAAACTGATGAAAGGTTGAAAAAGCATGACCTGTGTGGGAACTGGGTCTGTTTGGTCTGGAGCAGCGAAGACTGAGAGGGGACATGATAATAGTTTTCAAGCATGTAAAAGGTTGTAACAAGGAGGAGGGAGGTAAATTGTTCTCTGGAACCTCTGAGGACAGGACAAGGCGCAATGGGCTTAAATTGCAGCAAGGGCGGTTTAGGTTGGACAGTAGAAAAAAACTCCGACCTGTCAGGGTGGTTGAGCACTGGAATAAATTGCCCAGGGAGGTTGTGGAGTCTGTCACTGGAGGGTTTAAGAGCAGGTTGGACAAAGATGGTCGAGATCAGCGGTTCTCAATGCGCAGCTCGTGGGTGCCCAATGAGCACACACCTGCGGCCCAGCTGTGAGCTAAAGGCCGCAGGGCTCGTGTGGCTGGGTTCCAGGCTGCCAGGCTGCCCCGCTGCGCGGTGGGGTCTGGGGCCCTTGGGCGGCCACAGTAGCTAAATTGCAGCAGAGACTCTTTTTAGAGGGGTCGATGGCCTGTAGACCAACAGATATTTTGCCGATCTATCTTCCAAATCATCTGTAGTAGGGCCATCGGCTAATGCTGGTTCAGTCCATGGGCTGTGCCCAAACTTGTGCAAAATTGTCTTAAAAGGAGTTGTTTCCTGGAGGAATGGTGATTTTTTCTGCTCATTTTGAGCTTTGTTTTTAGGGGACTGTTTTCGCCTGAACATATCTTTTGATGAATTTTGTTTACCTTTATCATTTTTCCATGCCCATGCTTGCGCTGGGACTTACACAACACAAAAAGCCTATACCCCCTAAAAACTCTGCCTGACAGAGCAGGATCAGGGAACGCTAAGCCCCCTACCTTTTGGGCTCGATCCTGCTACGACCCAGGGTATATTCACCCATGCAATTTTCCCTGATTGACGGGTAGGAGCGAGGACTCTAATCCTCCCCTTAGGGCCCAAATCATCGATCACTTTATACGGATAGTATACCTTTTAGCGGTATGTTCAACAATCACAGTGCATGTCTTCCCCCTTTCTCAATTCTCCACCAAAAATGGTATGCTTATAAGAAAGCGCACAGGATCTTTTTCAGGGGAAAAGGCAACATGCCGCATTTATTGAAGATACAACAATTAGCATACACATTCAATCACACCACACACACACAACTGTCCCGCCAGTCAATGTTATAGTTATCAGTTCAGAGTTCGGATCAATCTAGTGGCCAGCTAGGTTGATCACGGGCAGGGAAGAGCCGGGTTCCATCGGTCGTGACACAATGCTCTGGGGAAGTCTTGGCAGGACAAACCCAAAGTTTCATGGCCAGGCCCCCTGCTTATATAGTGATTTTCCTTCCTTGAGACCAATGATTTTTGCACCGTCATGCTGTAATTAATTGTTGTTTGACGAGCGCTTGTTTTCTTACATTGTTTTTTTATTTTTTATTTCTTTTTTTTTTATTGTTTTTTAGGGAGTTACCCCAGGCTGGTTTTGATCACAGTTAACTTGTCCCGATTGATAGGTGATTGTTTTATTTTTAGAGTTGTTAATTTTCCCTTTTTTGACATTTTAATAGTGGTGTGTTGTAATTTTCTGGTGCCCTTGCATCTGTTTTTGTTTGGTTCGGTGATGGCCTTTATATTTATTTTTTAACTCACACATTCCTCATTCACACACAAAACAGAATTGATTTACACAGGACATTTGAACAGAAACATTACATTGCAATGCAAAACAAAAGCAATTATTGCATTTTTTTACTTATTTTAAAATGCTAAACCTAAAGCAAAGTGGTGACCTGTGACGGTGCTGCCCATGGGAGCCTGCTGAGGTCACTAAACCAGGGTGAACTGCAAACAGACCAGGGCAGACAAACCCCAAATGCTGGTGACTATTCCAATACTTAGATTTACCCAGCCAGCCCAAAACAGCTTCTACAGCACCTCCCTGGTTACTCAGAAGTCCAAACAACGCAGTTCCCTTAAAGTATCCAGGCTCAGGCTTGGATAGATTTCCACTCGATACGGCTAAATTCAGTGCCTTGCATAATAACAAGTTTCAGAGTAGCAGCCGTGTTAGTCGTATTTACAAAAAAGAAAAGGAGTACTTTTAGCCATATCGAGTGGAAATCTATCAACTTCATGCCACCGAATGCATCCGATGAAGTGAGCTGTAGCTCACGAAAGCTTATGCTCAAATAAATTTGTTAGTCTCTAAGGTGCCACAAGTACTCCTTTTCTTTTTGCGAATACAGACTAACACGGCTGCTACTCTGAAACCTATAAATTTGTTAGTCTCTAATGTGCTACAAGTATTGCTAATAGCTGTTAGCACAGAGAGCAGACCCAATCAGCCAGTGAATTCTGTTAAGCAAGAGAAATCAGGGTTTGATCCTTCAGGACAGAAAGGAAAGAGAGAACTTGATTTTGCAAAGGGAAGCCACAGGGTAACCATAAAATGTCCAAACCCCAATGGAATTGAGCCAAAGGTGTGGAATAACAAACATAATTGTAGATGGACACTTGTAATGGATTTGTTGCTATTGCTAATGGTAATTTTTGTAACTAGTGTGTTGCTATTACCAAGACCTATAAAAATATCCAATGTGCCTAATCTTTTGGAAAATCCCTTGAACATGTTGAAAGTGATACATAAGAACGCACCTTATGTTAAAAGGCCTTGTAATACTGATGTTGCACAGTTAATGCCCATGAACAGACTTGGAACTTTTCACAGGGGCAAAGATATTCCAGACTTGATGTGCTGTATGAAAAGGGAAACTGAGGCACATTATCCTATTGCTTTCATGGCTAAATGCCAAGATTCCTGTACTATGGACAACATTAACATCTACATTGACTAGATGTTAATTGGGTTCCAAATATTTGCCAGAGGTTGTATGGATAAGGTAGCTATGTTCTTTAGCTCTTGGCAAGATCACATGAGACCTACAGGAACCACGATGCAAGAGCAGATCCAATCCACTATTGTTCTAACCAAGTTTTACCTTGAGTTTGTGAAGAGATTCAATCATGTTATTGAACAGGACTTTGATAAACCATTTCTGTTATACACTAATACGGCTTCTAACCCAGTACAAGCTGTAATGAAACAAAATCAAGGTTGGGGAGCTCTTGGGATGCACTCAGTGATGTTTGTGTCATCCCCTCCTGCATCAATTTTGCATTTGGGATGTGAGGTTATGAGTGTAATATAATATCTCATTGAAAGGTGACAGGGCCAGAAAGCGTTAATTAACTCACAGACTGACCTGACCCATGGCCGAACTTTAAAGACGGTTAGGAAGAGATGGAAATGAATAGAGCTTTGAAATGCAGCCTGCATTGTTAGAGGTAGAAGGGGAGATGTTTGCTCAGGTCTTGTGATGTCAGCAAACAAGTCTTGTCTATTGCTATAGCTTTAATTCAAAGATCAAAAAAGGAATATTAACATTTAGGAAGACACTGGAGTGAAATAGTATTATTGTCTATATGTCTCTTTGAAGTTTGCGGTACTCTGTATCCGAACCGTTTAATGGATAAATTACCCTGTGCTAATTGCCAGGATGTTTAGGAGAAGGAAAGTTAAGCCGATTGTTTCTTCAGTTCAAAAGGCTGCTGGAAATGTATAAAAACCTTGGGACACGATCCTTCTTCATCTCAGATCTGCTTTGGGTTTCAAGAGAGGGAAATTGAGATCCCCAGTCACTGACTGGAGTCACCCTGAACATTGGACTATAACCTCTGGACTATTTCTAAAAGGATTTTTGGCAACTACAAACTCATCTCTGCTACATATCTGACCTCAAGAATTGAACTCGTCTGTCTGTATATTGATCTTTTAACCAACACGCTCTCTTATTTTTTAATACATTTTAGTTTAGTTAATAAGAATTGGCTATAAGCGTGTATTTTGGGTAAGATCTGAGTTATCATTTGATCTGGGTCTGGGGCTTGGTCCTTTGGGGTCAGGAGAACCTTTTCTTTTATATGATGAAATAAGATTTTCAGAGTTTATCATCATATGTTTGACAGGTGTGGAGGCCTAAGGCTGGATACTTTAAGGGAACTGCATTGTTTGGACTTCTGAGTAACCAGGGAGGTGCTGTAGAAGCTGTTTTGGGCTGGCTGCGTAAACCTAAGTATTGAAATATCCACCAGCATTTGGGGTTTGTCTGCCCTGGTCTGTTTGCAGTTCACCCTGGCTGAGTGACCTCAGCGGGCTCCCACATGACCCTAAAAGGTCTGTCACTCCCTTGAAATCAGCTCAGACATAGATTCTGGCTGATGCGTTTCTACCAATGGCCCATTAGGCCATTGCTTTCTGTTGTTCAGAAAGGGCGGCTGGCAGGATATGGTTAAATCCTGCAGCAATACGTTTAATACATGCTACATTATTATTTTTTATTTTAAATGATATAAAATACAAACATAAAATCCTACTATTACAGTAGGTTCCGGGGCTGCCCTCCTGCAAGCGGCAGGGTCCATAGCCGTCGGGACTGCTCTGCCCCACACAGCGGGGTCTGGGGCTGACCTGCTGCCCAACCCTTCACTGGGGTCCGCTCTTGGCCCCACTCTGGGTGGGGCAGGGGCTGGGCATAGGGGGTTGCGGGGGTGCAGTGGTTCTCAACCTGTGGCCCAGGTAACACATTGTGGGCCATAAGGATAAGGTGATTGAGAACCCCTGGTCTGGATAATACATTGTCCTGCCTCAGTGCAGGCGACGGGACTAGATGACTTCCAGTTCTCTGGTGCGCTCACACCTTGAATACTGGGTCCAGCTCTGGACGCCCAGCCTCGGGGATCGAGTGGAGCTGGAAGAGGGTCAGAGAGGGGTAGCAAAGGTGACCGGGGGATGGAACAGCTTCCACACGACAAGAGACTAGGGTTGTTCAGCTTGAACAAGAGACGAGGGAGGGGTATGATTGAGTGACGCAGCCATGTTATCTACCCCTCACGTGACACAAAATCTAGGGGCCATGGGACAAAATTAACAGGTGGCGGGTTTAAAACAAACCCAAGCAAGGACTTTGTCACCCAATGGCAGGGCTGCTGGGACAGTGTGTAGTGGGTGTGCCGGGAGCCATGGAACCAAACTGTAACCCTGGAGATCATGGAATCCACTTCCAGCCAGGGGCTGCGGCAGCCCCACCAACCCCCTAGTTCCAGCCCCTCTGCCCAACGCACAACCAGTGGAACTCACTGCCAGGGGATGTTGTGAAGGCCAAGACTATAACTGAGTTCAACAAAAGAACTAGATCACTTCCTGGAGGACAAGTCCATTGCTGGCTATTAGCCAGGACGGGCAGGGACACAACCCCATGCTCCGGGTGTCCCTAACCCTCTGCCTGCCAGGAGCTGGGAGTGGACGACGGGACGGATCACCCCACAGTGCCTGTTCTCTTCCCATAGGGCTGACTCCAGGGTCCACGTGCAGCGGCTGCAGGAGGTGGAACAGGAGATCGAGGCCACGGGCACCTACCAGCTGCTGCAGCCCGAGCTGATCTTTGGGGCCAAGCAGGCCTGGCGCAACTCCGCCCGTTGCCTGGGCCGCATCCAGTGGAACAAGCTGCAGGTGGGGGGGCACCACTGCTGCCAGCTGGGTTAGTGCAGGGCAGTGCCCAGGACAGGACCCCCAGGGCTCCCCATTTGCCCCTGGACAGGGCCCCCAGGGCTCCCCATTCGCAGCCAGGACAGGGCCCCCCATTCACAGCCAGGACAGGGCCCCCACAGGGCTCCCCATTTGCCCCCGGACAGGGCCCCCCCAGGGCTCCCCCTCCCGCCCCGGCAGGCCCCCTGCGGCTCCCACTCCCAGGGTCAGGGCACAGCAGGCACTTCCACGCCCTGGGAGGTGAGGGCGGGTCAGGACAGCGGGGCCTAGGGGTCAGAGCTGGGGGCTGCCGGGCACAGGGCCTGGGGGCTGCCGCTAACTGCTGCTCCCTGAAGGTGTTCGATGCTCGCGACTGCGCCAGCGTCCAGGAGATGTTCGGGTTCCTGTGCACCCACCTCCAGTACGCCACCAACCGAGGCAACCTCCGGTGAGTCCGCCCCACCCGGGCCCCCGCCTCCCTGGGCCAGCCCCCCACGCGCCACCCCCACACCGGCCCACCCTATGGGCTCCCCCGCCTCCCCGGGACCACCCCACACGGATCCCCTGCCTCTCCAGACCCAACCCCACCGGGTGGCTCTGACCCACGCCTCTCTCACAGGTCGGCCATCACCATCTTCCCGCAGCGCGCGCCAGGCCGGGGCGACTTCCGCATCTGGAACAGCCAGCTGGTCCGCTACGCCGGGTACCGGCAGCCCGACGGCTCCGTGCTCGGGGACCCGGCCAACGTCGACATCACCGAGGTGGGGCAGCCGGGACCCCCGCCCTGCCGCTCAGCGCCCCCGCCCTGCCGCTCAGCGCCCCTCTGCCCTGCCCCCCCGCCCTGCCCCTCAGCGCCCCCCGCCCTGAACCCCGCCTGGCCGCTCAGCACCCCTCTACCCTACCCCACCAACAGCCACTCAGCGCCCCTCTGACCTGCCCCCCAACCTGCCCCTCAGCACCCCTCTGCACTGCCCCCGCCCAGCCGCTCAGCGCCCCTCTGCCCTGCCCCCCTCCCTGCCCCTCAGCGCCCCTCTGCCCTGCCCCCCACCCTGCCCCTCAGCACCCCTCTGCCTTGCCCCACGCCCTGCCGCTCAGCGACCCCGCCCTGACCCCGCCCGGCCGCTCAGCGCCCCTCTGCCCTGCCCCCACCCTGCCCCTCAGCGCCCCTCTGCCCTGCCCCCCACCCTGCCCCTCAGCACCCCTCTGCCTTGCCCCACGCCCTGCCGCTCAGCGCCCCCGCCCTGACCCCGCCCTGCCGCTCAGCGCCCCTCTGCCCTGCCCCCACCCTGCCCCTCAGCGCCCCTCTGCCCTGCCCCCCACCCTGCCGCTCAGCACCCCTCTGCCCTGCCCCCCACCCTGCCCCTCAGCGCCCCCCGCCCTGAACCCCGCCTGGACACTCAGCACCCCTCTACCCTACCCCCCACCCAGCCACTCAGCGCCCCTCTGACCTGCCCCCCAACCTGCCCCTCAGCACCCCTCTGCCCTGCCCCGCCCAGCCACTCAGCGCCCCTCTGACCTGCCCCCCAACCTGCCCCTCAGCCCCCCTCTGCCCTGCCCCCGCCCTGCCCCTCAGCGCCCCTCTGCCTTGCCCCCCACCCTGCCCCTCAGCACCCCTCTGCCCTGACCCCCGCCCGGCCGCTCAGCGCCCATCTGCCCTGCCCCCAACCTGCCCCTCAGCGCCCCTCTGCCCTGCCCCCTGCCCAGCTGCTCAGCACCCCTCTGCCCTGCCCCCCGCCCTGGCCCTCAGCGCCCCTCTGCCCTGCCCCCCCGCCCTGCCACTCAGCGCCCCCCGCCCAGCCGCTCAGCGCCCCCCGCCCTGACCCCCGCCTGGCCACTCAGCGCTCCCCGCCCCACCCCCCTCCCTGCCACTCAGCGCCCCTCTGCCCTGCCCCCCGCCCGGCCGCTCAGCGCCCCCCGTCCCGCCCCCCGCCCTGCCCCTCAGCGCCCCCGCCCTGCCCCCCACCCTGCCGCTCAGCGCCCCCTGCCCTGCTCCCTACCCTGCCCCTCAGCGCCCCACTGCCCTGCCCCCCGCTCTGATGCTCAGCGCCCCACTGCCCTGCCCCCTGCCCTGCCACTCAGCGCCCCCCACCCGGCCACTCTGTGCCCCTCTGCCCTGCCCCCCACCCTGCCCCTCAGCACCCCTCTGCCCTGACCCCGCCCTGCCGCTCAGCGCCCCTCTGCCCTGCCCCCCGCCCGGCCGCTCAGCGCCCATCTGCCCTGCCCCCAACCTGCCCCTCAGCGCCCCTCTGCCCTGCCCCCTGCCCAGCTGCTCAGCACCCCTCTGCCCTGCCCCCCGCCCTGGCCCTCAGCTCCCCTCTGCCCTGCCCCCGCCCTGCCACTCAGCGCCCCCCGCCCAGCCGCTCAGCGCCCCCGCCCTGACCCCCGCCTGGCCACTCAGCGCTCCCCGCCCCACCCCCCTCCCTGCCACTCAGCGCCCCTCTGCCCTGCCCCCGCCCGGCCGCTCAGCGCCCCCCATCCCGCCCCCCGCCCTGCCCCTCAGCGCTCCTCTGCCCTGCCCCCCACCCTGCCCCTCAGCGCCCCCGCCCTGCCCCCCACCCTGCCGCTCAGCGCCCCCTGCCCTGCTCCCTACCCTGCCCCTCAGCGCCCCACTGCCCTGCCCCCCGCTCTGATGCTCAGCGCCCCACTGCCCTGCCCCCCGCCCTGCCACTCAGCGCCCCCCACCCGGCCACTCTGTGCCCCTCTGCCCTGCCCCCCCCCTGCCCCTCAGCGCCCCTCTGCCCTGCCCCCCGTCCTGCCCCTCAGCACCCCCCGCCCTGGCCCCTGCCCTGCCCTCAGCACCCCCCGCCCTCGCCCCCTCCTTGCCCCTCAGCGCCCCCCGCCCTCCCCGCCAGCAGCTCCTGCCCTGCCACTCAGCGCCCCCCCGCCCTGCCCCTCAGCGCCCCCCACCCTGCCCCCCGCCCTGGCCCTCATTGCCCCCTGCCCTGCCCCCTGCAGCACAGCACCCCATGTCCTGCTCCCTGCCCACCCCTGCACTGCGTGCCCCCTTAATTACCCCCCCTCTCCATTTGCACAGCCCCCCCCAGCTCCACATTGGGCATGGGGCCAGAACGACTGGGGGCGTGCCCCCTGCTTGGACACTCACTCTATCTGCTGGTCTGGGTCCCCCCATGTGGGCCCCAGGGGGCTTTCTGAACTTCCTGCTGGTGCCTGAGAGCTGGCTGGGGCTGAGCGCAGTGGGTTAGTGGGAGGAGCTTAGAGGGGGGATTTTTTGGGGGGGCTGAGAGCAGAGGGAGCTGAGAGTGGGGGGTTGGAAGGATTGATTGGGGGCTGAGTGCAGGGGGTTGAGTGGGGGGCTGAGCGCAGGGGGGTTAGGGGTTGGAAGGATTGATTGGGGGGCTGAGCGCAGGGGGTTGAGTGGGGGGCTGAGAGCAGGGAGGGGCTGGGCTCATGCTCTCAGGGGCCCCCCAGGCCAGCCCCCTGCAGTGCTGCGGCCCAGGCCTGGGGACTAATGCACCCCCAGCGGGGCTGGGCAGGGCCCCTGCCATGGGGTGCCCTGGCGAGCGCGGCGCCCGCTGCAGCCAGCCCCTGTGCCTGGCCCTGGGCTCTGTCCCCAGCTCTGGGGGCAAAGGGCAGGGTCGACGCCTCATCTCTAGGGTCCTTCCCCTGGGGGTCCCTTGGCTCCCCCGCACCTGTGGGGCCCCGATCCCGACACAGGCAGCCCCCGTCCTGCCACAGCACGGCCGTCGCCCCTCTGGGCTGCAGCTGTTGCCAGCATGGCAGTGCCCTGGGCGCTGGGTGTTAAGGGCTGGGTGGTGGGGCTGAGCTCTGGGTTGGCGGTGGGAGCTGAACGATGGGTGCTGGGGGTAGGGGCGGGCGCTGGAGGCTTAGCTGGGGGGGCTGCCCCCAGACATGGCACAGTCGCAACTCAGCAGCGGCACCAAGACAACCCGCCCTTGACCCGCTCTCCGCCCCACGGCCCGGCCCTTGCCCCGCTCTCCGCCCCACGACCCGGCCCCTGCCCTGCTCTCCGCCCACGGCCCGGCCCCTGCCCTGCTCTCCGCCCCACGGCCCGGCCCCTGCCCCTCCGCCCCAGCCGAGCCGCGCTCACAGACTCTCCCCTTGCAGCTCTGTTCCAGCACGCTGGACCACCTGGGCACTGGCCTCTTGATGTCCTGCCCCTGCTGCTGCAGGCACCAGACCAGCCCCGGAGCTCTCTCCTGCCGCCCGAGCTGGTCCTGGAGGTGCCCCATCCAGCAACCCTACGTGAGTACTGGGGGGGCAGAACAGGCAAGGGCTGGGACCCACCCGTCCCGCAGGGCAGGCGCCATTTCCTGCTGTCCCTTGGGCTACTCGCCTGGTAGTTGTAAAGCGGGAACAGTCCCCGCTCTTGTGGGGCAACTTTCCTAGCTTCTGCATGACCCCCGGCAGTGAGCTAGCGAAAGGATCCAGTCCTCGCTCCCACTCCCTTTAACCCAGATGCCTCCCTGCCCTCGAGGACTCCCCTTCCCCTCTCCTGTCTGGCAGAGTTCCTTGTAACCCCACAAGGCTGGGCCCAGGATTACTGGGGGCTCGTACCCCCCCATCCTGCGGTGGTCACCTAGGACCGGGCTAGGATTCCCCACTCCAGGTGCTCCTCTGCCTGGCACTTCTCTGACCCACTGCCCATTGCGTACAAGTTCACGCCAAATGCAAGTTAATTAACAATCAATTTAAAAGGATAGGAAACTGGAAAAGGTTAAAGGAAACACATCACCCCGCATTGTAGCAGGGAACATCACAGACGGTGTCTCTGGAAGGTCCGGGCAGTTCACACTCTGCTCCTTGTACGGCCCCGGCCTCCTTCTCCGGCCCTGGCCGTGCTGCAGGGATGCCGTGGGCTGGACACTCGCTCTGGTGGTGGCCACACGCTCTCAGGCTCGAAGTGGTCGGACCCTTCTTCCCCGTCGGGGTTACGATCCAAGCCTGGCCTGCAGAGCCCCTTGGCTGAGGCGTCTCCCTGTGCTGGGCCTGCTGCCCAGGGTCCCCCTCAGGCCCCCCAGCTGCTCACCGCACCCAGCTCCGGACTGCTCCAGCCCCTGCTCCAGCCCCAGCCCCACCACTCGGTCTCTGCACTGCTGCTGCTCCGCCTCCAGCTCCCTGGGCTGCTTCTCTGGCCCCTCTGGCTCTGGCCCAGCTCTGCCCCCCAGCTCAGCTCGGGCCCCTGCTTTCTCCTTAGCTCGGCCCCACTCTGTCTGACCCAGGCAATTCGGGCTCACATGGAGGATGGGACCCCCCCTGGCCTCCTGACTCCCTGATTAGCCTGCCCGCCCTGTCATCCAGGCTGACCTGGAGCATTGGCCTCTCCCCATTGCCCCTGGGGATTGGCAGTCTCAGGGTCCTGGTTTCCCATCGACCCTTCCCCCTCCTTTTAGTACTGGGAGCTAGCCACCAAAACACCCCCCACTGAATGTCTGTAAGGGGGCAACGTCCCCTTACAGTAGGGTGCGGGGGCAGCGCGGGCGTGGGCGTGTCGGTAGCGCGGGCATGGGGCAGTGTCAGGATCCGCGCGGGCTGTGGGCAGTGTCAGTGATTCGCGCGGCATGGGCAGTGTCAGGGGTAGCGTGGGCGTGGGCGCTGCCAGGGGCAGGCTCGGGCGGGTGTTCCCTGGTATGGGGATGGCCGTTCTCTCCCAGAACATCAGTCCCAGAGGGGCTGGGGGCAGAAGGGGCTCCTGTGGGCCAGCAGCCTGGCGGGGAGGGGCCTGGTCTGGTGTCAGCAGGGGCTGGGCACCAGGATGCCTGGTTCCGTTCCTGGCGTGCTGTGGGATGGGCCGTGCGGTGGGGGCGCGGCCCTTCGCGCCGTCCCGCCCGTGCCCTGAGTGTGGTGTGGGGCGCAGGCTGCCATGGTTCGGGGAGCTGGCCCTGCGGTGGCACGCGCTGCCCGCTGTGGCCAACCTGCTGCTGGAGATCGGGGGCCTGCAGTTCCCGGCCGCCCCCTTCAACGGCTGGTACGTGGGCAGCGAGATCGGCATGCGCAACTTCTGTGACAGCCACCGCTACAACCTGCTGCAGGTACGGACTGCCCCCCACCGCCCCCCAGCTCCCCCACCCCCCACCGCTACAGGCTGCTGCAGGTACGGACTGCCCCCCACCGCCCCCCAGCTCCCCCACCCCCCACCGCTACAGCCTGCTGCAGGTACGGACTGCCCCCACCGCCCCCCAGCTCCCCACCCCCCACCGCTACAGGCTGCTGCAGGTACGGACTGCCCCCCACCGCCCCCCAGCTCCCCCACCCCCCCCGCTACAGCCTGCTGCAGGTACGGACTGCCCCCCACCGCCCCCCAGCTCCCCCACCCCCCCACCGCTACAGCCTGCTGCAGGTACGGACTGCCCCCCACCGCCTCCCAGCTCCCCCACCCCCCCACCGCTACAGCCTGCTGCAGGTACGGACTGCCCCCCACCGCCCCCAGCTCCCCCACCCCCACCGCTACAGCCTGCTGCAGGTACGGACTGCCCCCCACCGCCCCCCAGCTCCCCCACCCCCCACCGCTACAGCCTGCTGCAGGTACGGACTGCCCCCACCGCCCCCCAGCTCCCCCACCCCCCACCGCTACAGCCTGCTGCAGGTACGGACTGCCCCCCACCGCCCCCCAGCTCCCCCACCCCCCACCGCTACAGCCTGCTGCAGGTACGGACTGCCCCCCACCGCCCCCCAGCTCCCCCACCCCCCACCGCTACAGGCTGCTGCAGGTACGGACTGCCCCCCCCCCCCCCCCCCCAGCTCCCCCCCCCCCCACCGCTACAGCCTGCTGCAGGTACGGACTGCCCCCCACCGCCCCAGCTCCCCCACCCCCCACCGCTACAGCCTGCTGCAGGTACGGACTGCCCCCCACCGCCCCCCAGCTCCCCCACCCCCCACCGCTACAGCCTGCTGCAGGTACGGACTGCCCCCCACCGCCCCCCAGCTCCCCCACCCCCACCGCTACAGCCTGCTGCAGGTACGGACTGCCCCCCACCGCCCCCCAGCTCCCCCCCCCCCCACCGCTACAGGCTGCTGCAGGTACGGACTGCCCCCCACCGCCCCCCAGCTCCCCCACCCCCCACCGCTACAGCCTGCTGCAGGTACGGACTGCCCCCCCCCCCCCCCAGCTCCCCCACCCCCCACCGCTACAGGCTGCTGCAGGTACGGACTGCCCCCCACCGCCCCCCAGCTCCCCCACCCCCCACCGCTACAGCCTGCTGCAGGTACGGACTGCCCCCCACCGCCCCCCAGCTCCCCCACCCCCCACCGCTACAGCCTGCTGCAGGTACGGACTGCCCCCCACCGCCCCCCAGCTCCCCCACCCACCGCCAGCCCCCCCCGCCCCCCCAGCTCCCCCACCCCCACCGCTACAGCCTGCTGCAGGTACGGACTGCCCCCCACCGCCCCCCCGCTCCCCCACCCCCCACCGCTACAGCCTGCTGCAGGTACGGACTGCCCCCCACCGCCCCCCAGCTCCCCCACCCCCCACCGCTACAGGCTGCTGCAGGTACGGACTGCCCCCCACCGCCCCCAGCTCCCCCCACCCCCACCGCTACAGGCTGCTGCAGGTACGGACTGCCCCCACCGCCCCCCAGCTCCCCCACCCCCCACCGCTACAGCCTGCTGCAGGTACGGACTGCCCCCCACCGCCCCCAGCTCCCCCACCCCCCACCGCTACAGCCTGCTGCAGGTACGGACTGCCCCCACCGCCCCCCAGCTCCCCCACCCCCCACCGCTACAGCCTGCTGCAGGTACGGACTGCCCCCCACCACCCCCAGCTCCCCCACCCCCCACCGCTACAGCCTGCTGCAGGTACGGACTCCCCCCACCGCCTCCCAGCTCCCCCACCCCCCACCACTACAACCTGATGCAGGTACGGACTGCCCCCCCACGACCTCCCCAGCTCCCTCTGCCCCCCACCTCTCCCACTACAACCTGCTGGATATATGGGCTGCCGGTCCCTGTGGGGCAGGAGGTGGTGCGGGGGCAGGGTGGGGGCTGGGGGTGAAGGTCCCTGTGGGGCAGGAGGTGTCATGGGGGCAGGGCTGGGGGCTAGGGGTGACAGTCCCTGTGGGGCAGGAGGTGGTGCGGGGGCAGGGCTGGGGGCTGGAGGTGAGGGTCCCTGTGGGGCAGGAGGTGGTGTGGGGCAGGGCCGGGGGCTGGAGGTGACGGTCCCTGTGGGGCTGGAGGTGACGGTCCCTGTGGGGCAGGAGGTGGCTGGGCCCGAGGGCTGGAGGTGACGGTCCCTGTGGGCAGGAGGTGGTGTGGGGCAGGGCCGGGGGCTGGAGGTGACGGTCCCTGTGGGGCAGGAGGTGGCGTGGGGCAGGGCCGGGGGCTGGAGGTGACGGTCCCTGTGGGGCAGGAGGTGGCGTGGGGCAGGGCCGGGGGCTGGAGGTGACGGTCCCTGTGGGGCAGGAGGTGGTGCGGGGGCAGGGCTGGGGGCTGGAGGTGAGGGTCCCTGTGGGGCAGGAGGTGGCGTGGGGCAGGGCCGGGGGCTGGAGGTGACGGTCCCTGTGGGGCAGGAGGTGGCGTGGGGCAGGGCCGGGGGCTGGAGGTGACGGTCCCTGTGGGGCAGGAGGTGGCGTGGGGCAGGGCCGGGGGCTGGAGGTGACGGTCCCTGTGGGGCAGGAGGTGGTGCGGGGGCAGGGCCGGGGGCTGGAGGTGAGGGTCCCTGTGGGGCAGGAGGTGGTGTGGGGCAGGGCCGGGGGCTGGAGGTGACGGTCCCTGTGGGGCAGGAGGTGGCGTGGGGCAGGGCCGGGGGCTGGAGGTGAGGGTCCCTGTGGGGCAGGAGGTGGCGTGGGGGCAGGGCCGGGGGCTGGAGGTGAGGGTCCCTGTGGGGCAGGAGGTGGCGTGGGGCAGGGCCGGGGGCTGGAGGTGACGGTCCCTGTGGGGCAGGAGGTGGCGTGGGGCAGGGCCGGGGGCTGGAGGTGACGGTCCCTGTGGGGCAGGAGGTGGCGTGGGGGCAGGGCGGGGGCTGGAGGTGAGGGTCCCTGTGGGGCAGGAGGTGGCGTGGGGCAGGGCCGGGGGCTGGAGGTGACGGTCCCTGTGGGGCAGGAGGTGGCGTGGGGCAGGGCCGAGGGCTGGAGGTGACGGTCCCTGTGGGGCAGGAGGTGGCGTGGGGCAGGGCCGGGGGCTGGAGGTGACGGTCCCTGTGGGGCAGGAGGTGGCGTGGGGCAGGGCCGGGGCTGGAGGTGACGGTCCCTGTGGGGCAGGAGGTGGCGTGGGGCAGGGCCGAGGGCTGGAGGTGACGGTCCCTGTGGGGCAGGAGGTGGCGTGGGGCAGGGCCGGGGGCTGGAGGTGACGGTCCCTGTGGGGCAGGAGGTGGCGTGGGGCAGGGCCGGGGGCTGGAGGTGACAGTCCCTGTGGGGCAGGAGGTGGCCATGCACATGGGGCTGGACACCCGGAAGACCTCGTCCCTGTGGAAGGACAAAGCCGCGGTGGAGATCAACGTCGCCGTGCTGCACAGCTTCCAGGTAAGAGCCGGGAAGAGCGACCGGGTGTGGGGAGCATGGGGTGGGGGGGCAGAGCTATGGGGGGGTTTCAAGCCCCTACAGCCCTGGCCCTGTCTCGGGTCCCGCACCCACTCATGGGTTGTAGCTGTAACCCCCACACCTCCCAGGGGGGTGCTCAGTCTGCCCCCTCTCGCGGCTCCGAGACGTAGAGGGGGTGAATGAGTCTCCTCCAGAGTCCTGGCGAGGGGCCCGGTGGCTTTCAGCTCGTGCAACGGAGGCTCCTGCATTTAGCTCCCTAGGGCCCAGGTTCGATCCCGCCTGCCACCAGCCGGGGTCTGTTGGTGTTACACAGATCCTGGGTCTCCCCCTCCCTCTGTGACCTGGGTCCCCCTGCCCTGCCCCCGGCTTGGTCCCGGGCCGCCAGAGTCCCCTGCCCTCAGACAAACCCTGACCCACAGCCTCTGAGAGCTGGGGCAGGCTCCGGGCTCGCCGGGAGCGCCTGGCAGCTGGGAAGCAGATCACACACAGGCAAGCACTCGCCAGCTGTCACGGACCCACAGGGTCGGGGCTGCGCCCCCAGCTTTGGAACGGTCTCTGGGAGGCCTCTTCACTGTGCCAGCCCCCCTGGGAGTCTTGCTCTGCCTCCAGGGTGAGCCATGCGGCCTCACTGCCCCCTAGACTGGCCCTCTGAGCTGCAGCCCCCCCTTTGCCCCCCCACGAGCTCCAGGCAGCGAGTCCCCCGGAGACAGCCCCTGAGGGGGACTCGGCCGCTCTGCAGGGATCAGGCCCCCTCGCCCAGCCCCTGGAGGGACACTCCCAGCGCGGGCACAGCCGGGTTCAGTCGTTAGCTGGGGCCCGGCCTAGGGGGCCCTTAGGGCAGCTCGGGGCAATGAAGGGTGAAGCAGGGTCCGTCCTGGCCAGCCCCGAGCCCAGCCCGGCTGTGGGGAACCCTCGGGTCCGGCTCTGGGCATCCTGTTGCCGGCCCTGCGTGCTAGGATGCAGCTCTCTCCTCTCTGGCTGGGCCACAGTGCGCCCAGGCCAGCTCACCGCAACTAAGCCCTTGGCCAGGGTGTGCGCTGGGGCTGTCCCAGGTGATGCCACGTCAGTGGGCGAGCGTGTCACGTCAACCACCCTCCTTTGCCAGCAGCCTTTGGGGTCCCAGTTCCCCGGGGGCGGGGCGGGCTGGGGGCTGCTCGTTCCCAAGGGAGTCGGCAGCCTGTCCCAGACCCACATGCAGCTCAGAGAATTCACATGGGTGCTGGCTCCGGGGGCTGACGTGGTTCCCTGCCCTGGGGTGGGGCCTGGCTCGAGGGGGCAGGGGCGTGACTTGGTGCCCTGCAGGGGTGGGAGGCTGGTTCTGCCATCTGTTTCTTTCCTTCCACCCCCCCAGGTTGCCAAGGTGACAATCGTGGATCACCACGCGGCCACGGAGTCCTTTGTCAAGCATATGGAGAATGAGCTGCAGATGCGTGGGGGGTGCCCGGCCGACTGGGTCTGGATCGTGCCCCCCCTCTCGGGCAGCCTCACGCCCGTGTTCCACCAGGAGATGGTCAACTATCTGCTCTCGCCATGCTTCCGGTACCAGGTGGGCTCCCGGATCCAGGTCCAGATTAACGCAGGGGCTTTAGGGGCTGCAGCCCAGGGTCCCAGGCTAAGGGGGGCCTGGTGCCACAGGGCTCAGGCAGGCTGCCTGCAGGCCATGGCTCCACACCGTTCCCGGAAGCAGCCAGCTGCTGGCATGTCTCTGCGGCCCCCGCCCCCAGCACCGTCCCCGCAGCTCCCACTAGCCGGTTCCACTGCAGGGGTGGTGCTTGCAGGCACGAGCAGTGCAAGGAGACACTCTGTCCCCCTCCCCACAGCCGCACACAGAGACGTGCCAGCAACCGGCCGCTTCCGGGAGCAGCGTGGGGCCACGGCATGCAGGCAGCCTGCCTGAGCCCTGCTGCGCCGCTGGCCGGGAGCCACCTGTGGTGAGCGCCTCCAGCCGGAGCCTGGACCTCGCACCCCCTCTTGCACCCCAACCCCCTGCCCCAGCCCGGAGCCCCTCCTGCACCCGAACTCCCTCCCAGAAAGAAACTAATATAACAGCTGTTCTTCGAATGCTCGTTCATGTCCATTCCATTCAGGTGTCCGCGCACACATGTGCACCGTAGCCGGAAGATTTCTCCCCTAGCAGCATCTGTGGGGTCGGCCTGGGTGCCCCCTGGAGTCATGCCCTCATGGCTCCTAATATCGAGCCCTGCCGATCCGCCACCCCTCAGTTCCTTCTCGCCGCCAGTGACGGGAGCGGGGACTTCCCCTTGCTCTTGCTTTGGCAAGTGCCTTCGCAGAACTTTTGCTGGAGATAGTTGGTTCTAGTGGGCTAGTGTCATGGAGTGGGGGATCCAGGGTCCTGCACCCCACCCCAGCCTGCGATTCTCCCTGACTCTCAGCCAGCCAGTAACACAGAAGGTTTATTAGACGACAGAAACATGGTCCAAACCAGAGCTTGTAGGTACAGAGAACAGGACCCCTCAGTCAGGTCCATCTTGGGGGGGGTGGGGAGCTCAGACCTCAGTTCTCTCCATCTCCCCAGCCAGTTCCAGACTGAAACTCCCTCCATCAGTCTCACCCAGCCACACCCCCCAGCTTCTCCTCCAGCCTTTGTCCAGTTTCCCAGGCAGAAGGTGTCAGTGGGCCCCATCCCCCTCCCAGCTCAGGTTATGAAGGGCAGCTGCCATCCTTTACATGCTGGCTGTCAAGTGTTCATCTCTCAGTGAACTCACCCCCTTATTTCCCATCACCATCTACTATTGGTGCAGTACACCAGGGAAACTGAGGCACACCCTGTGTTAGCAGAAGACAGTAAACTAGTAAAACTCCCATGCAACATTACCAGGTTAATACTCCCTACTGCATCACATCTCTCCCCCCTTCGAGACTGAACTGAGCAGGGTCACTCTGACCAGTGACCTGGGGAAGTTCGGCCCCCCCTCTCCAGGACAACGCATCCGCTATCACGTTGGCACTTCCCTTCACATGGACCATGTCCATGTCCTAATCCTGCAGGAGCAGGCTCCACCTCAGGAGTTTGGCGTTGGCTCCTTTCATCTGGTGCAGCCAGGTCGGGGAGAGTGGTCGGTGCACACGGTGAAGTGTCGCCCGAAGAGATATGGCTCTAGTTTCTTGAGGGCCCACACCATGGCCAGGCAGGCCTTCTTGATGGCCACGTAGTGTTGCTCCCGGGATAGCAACTTCTTGCTCAGGTACACGATGGGGTGTCTCTCCCCCTTTTCATCCTCCTGCATTAACACCGCCCCCAGCCCCGTGTCTGAGGCGTCGGTGAACACCATAAAGGGCTTCTCAAAGTCTGGGTTTGCCAGAACTGGGCCACTGGCCAGAGCCTCCTTCAGCGCCCGGAAAGCCTCCTGGCACTGCTCGGTCCAGACCACCTTGTCTGGCTTCCCCTTCTTGCACAGCTCGGTGATAGGGGCGGGTATGGCGCTAAAGTGGGGCATGAATCTCCGATAGTACCCCGCCATCCCAATAAAGGCCTGGACCTGCTTTTTGGTGTGGGGAGTGGGCCAGTCTCTGATCACCTCCACCTTAGCTGGTTCTGGCTTTAGGCAGCCGCTCCCGACCCGATGGCCCAGGTAAGATACTTCAGCCTTCCCCACCTTGCACTTCTCAGCTTTTATGGTCAGCCCAGCATCCTGGAGTCGGTCCAGTACTTGTCTAACCTGGGACACATGGTCCTCCCAGGTCTGGCTAAAGACACAGATGTCATCAATATACGCCACGGCAAAACTCTCCATCCCCCTCAGTAGCTGATCCACCAGGCGCTGGAAGGTGGCCGGCGCTCCCTTGAGGCTGAAAGGCAGGGTCAGGCGCTCACAGAGCCCCAGAGGGGTGATAAAGGCCGATTTCAGCCGGGCATCTGCATCCAGCGGCACTTGCCAGTAGCCCTTTGTAAGGTCCATGGTGGTGAGGTACCAGGCTCCTCCCTATTTGTCTAGGAGCTCGTCAGGCCTGGGCATGGGGTAGGCATCAGATACAGTGATGGCACTGAGCTTCCGATAGTCCACACAGAACCGGATCGACCCATCCTTTTTGGGGACCAGCACCACCGGCGAGGCCCAAGGGCTGGTGATGGCTGGATCACCCCTAAAGCCAGCATGTCCCTGACCTCTCTTTCCAGGTCCTGAGCCGTTTTCCCTGTGACTTGGAAGGGGGAGCATCTTATCGGCGGGTGCGACCTTGTCTACAGCCGGTGGACAGTCAGATTAGTGCGTCCAGGCCAGTTGGAAAACAGCTGTCGGTACAGATGCAGCACCCCTCTGATCTCAGCTTGCTGGGCAGGGGTTAGCTGATCCGAGAGGGGAATTGTTTCCAGGGGGGAACCAGCTCTGGTCCCAGGGAATAGATCTACTAAAGGGTCATCTCCCTGCTCCTCCCAATGTCCACACATGGCCAACACCACAGTCCCCCTGGCACAATATGGCTTCATCATATTCACATGGTACACTTGGCGGTGGTGCGCCCGGTTTGACAGCTCCACCACATAGTTTACCTCATTTAGCTGCTTGACAACCTTGAAGGGACCTTCCCAGGTGGCCTGTAGTTTGTTCTTTCTCACGGGGATGAGAACCATCACCGGATCCCCGGTGGCGTAGGCGCAGGCCCGCACCGTGCGGTCATACCAGACCTTCTGCTTCTTCTGGGCTCTGGCCAGATTCTCCCTGGTCAGGCCCATGAGTTCAGCAAGTCTCTCTCGGGAGATCAGGACATACTCCACCACTGACTCTCCATCGGGAGTGGCCTTCCCCTCCCATTCGTCTCTCATCAGGTCCAGGGAGCCCCTCACCCTCCTTCCATATAACAGTTCGAAAGGCGAAAATCCGGTAGACTCCTGGGGCACCTCCCTGTACGCAAACAGCAGGTGAGGTAAGTACTTGTCCCAATCCTGCGGGTGCTGGTTCATAAAGGTTTTCAGCATCATCTTTAGCGTCCCATTGCACCTCTCCACCAGCCCATTGGACTGGGGGTGATAACCTGAGGCCCAGTTGAGCCGGACCCCACATTTCTCCCACAAGCACCGGAGCAGGGCCAACATGAAGTTGGACCCTTGGTCTGTCAAGACTTCCTTGGGGAACCCCACTTGGCTGAAAATGGTCAGCAGCGCATCTGCCACGATGTCTGCTTCAGTGGAAGCTCAGGGCTCTGCCTTGGGGTAGCGGGTGGCAAAATCTACCACCACCAGGATGTATTTCTTCCCCGACCGGGTCGTCTTGCTGAGAGGCTCCACTATGTCCATGGCCACCTTCTGGAAAGGTTCCTCTATGATGGGCAAAGGTCTCAAAGCCGCTTTCCCCTTGTCCCGGGCCTTCCCCACCCTCTGACAGGGGTCACAGGATCGGCAATACTGCCGGACAGTGGTAAAGACCCCAGGCCAGTAAAAGTTCTGTAGCAGCCTCTGCCGGGTGCGCCGGATTCCCTGGTGCCATGAGAGGGGGATGTCATGGGCCAGGTACAGGAGCTTGCGGCGATACTTCTGGGGTACCATCAGCTGCCTCCTGACCCCACAGGACTCCACTTCCCCTGGGAGAGCCCATTCTCGGTACAGGAACCCCTCCTCCCACAGGCACCTGTCCTGGCAACCTCTCCCCATGGTCTGTGCCGCACTGAGGTCGGCCAGGTCCCTGAGCTTCCGCAAGGAGGGATCTTTCTGCAACTCGGCCTGGAACTCAGCGGCTGGGGAGGGGATGGGGGCCTGCTCTCTCTTGCTGGCCGGGTCTGAGGCCACAGCCTCTCTGAGCCGTGCCCCTTGGCGCTCCCTCCCCACTGGGGCAGGGTCCTGCGCCTCCGGTGTGGTACTCTCCCCAAGGTCAGGGCGCAGTGCCCCTCGCCGGCTCTAGCTATGGGTTACAACCAGGGTGTTCCAGGGGTTGCTTGGCCAGTCCTCTATGTCACCCACCCATCAACACCTCAGTGGGCAAATGGTGGTGCACCCCCACGTCCTTGGGGCCCTCCTTGGCCCCCCATTTCAGATGTACCCTTGCCACAGACACCTTGAATGGGGTCCCACCCACCCCTGTCAGGGTCAGGTAGGTGTTAGGCACCACCCAATCAGGGGCCACCACCTTGGGCCGGGCCAGCATCACCTCAGCACCCATATCCCAATATCCATTGACCTTCCTCCCATCCACCTCCAGGGGAACAAGGCCCTCGCTCCACAGGGACAGCCCCGCGCCCACCCTGTAAACTGAGAACCTTGAGTCCGGAGCATCCAGCCCCCCAGAGGAGCTGGTCTGGGGCGCTCCTCCCTCCTGAGCAGTTGGTATGCTGCCAGCCCCCCTTGCCTGGGAAGCCTGCCCCTCGTCCGGTTGGGTCCCTACCTAGTTAACCCTATGTGGATTCGGTCTGCTCAGTCTGTCCTTGAGCTTAGGGCACTGGGTCCGTATGTGGCCTCTCTGGCCATAGTGATAGCAGCTCATGTCTTGTTTGTCCCCTCGAGCGGATCGGTTGGTCCTGACGCCGGATGTTCCCCTTGGGAGGGGGTTCTACGTGTTCCCCCTTTGGGGGTTCCCAGGGTGACACTCTCTCCGCATCATGGCAGGCCTCTTCCTTTGGGACTCCTCCTGTCCACCCCGTGACCGGTGGTCCACAAACTCATTGGCCAACCGCCCTGCGTGTTGCGGGTTCTCTGGCTTTTTGTCCCCCAACCATAGCCTCAGGTCAGTTGGGCACTGTTCATACAGGTGCTCCAGTACAGACAGGTTAACCAGGTTCTCCTTCATCTGGGCCCCCTCTGCCCACTTGTGGGCATATCCCTCCATTCGCAGAATCAGTGCCAGATGTGTGTCCTAGGGGCTTTATGCTGACTCCAGAACCTTCTCCGATACATCTCGGGAGTCAGCGCAAACTCACGGAGCAGGGCCTTTTTGAATAGTACATAGTCTCCTGCCTCTGCCCCTGTCATTCGGCTGTACACCACCACAGCTTTGGGGTCTAGTAAGGGGGTGAAAAACCAGAGCCTGTCTGCAGGGTGTAGTGGGGCAGGTGGCCCACTCCAGCAGGGGGTGGGGCAGAAGCAGCCAGGGGGGCTGTGGAAACCTGCAGCTAATTAGGGTGAGGCTTGTTAGGAACCAGGCCAGAGGCAGCTGCGGGGGCAGCCCCGATCCAAGGAGCGGCCCAGCCGAGCAGAGGGAAGTCTCTTTCTGACCAGCAGGGAGGAGGACAGCAGGGATAGCACCGGGGATAGGGCAGACTCAGGGGAGTGCAGGGTGAGGTCTGGCCTGTTACCTTTTGGCTGCAGGTCCCTGCCAGAAAGGGCCAAGAAGGTGCAAGGGTGAAGGGGAAGTGGCCCAGGGATGACAGGCAGACACAGGGAGAGAAGGAGGGCAGAGAGGCTGCTGCTAGAGGGTCCCTGGGTCGGGACCCAGAGTAGTGGGCAGGCCTGGGTGCCCCCCTTCCCCCCTTGCACTGCACCCGGCCATGGAGGAAAGTGGCTGATACAGACTGCAACTTGCCCCAGATGTGAGGGGCTAGACTTTGGGTTGCGGCTGGCCCCTGTGGCGGGTGCAAGTCACAGGACTGCCGTGACCCCTGGAAGGGGGGTGAGAAAGGAGTGGGCACTGCCGGGGGGCAGTGTCCTGAAGAGGACACTGCTGAGTGCGGGAGCAACGCGGGTCTGAAGCAGCGGAGACGCCACCTGCAGAAGGTGCTCCAGAGCTGGACTGAGCTAATTTGCAGAGCAACCAGCGGGAGGCATCAGCGGTGGTGAGTCTGACTCCATTACACATGGTCGGCCCTGTGCAGCTCACAGGCCTCCTCAAAGGCCATCAGGAATCATCTACCACCTCCCCTTCCTTAAACTGTGACAGGAGGCGCTTATCAACGGTCCCTGCAGTCCTGGGTCCCCCCTCACTCACCGCAGCCGGGGGCTCGCTGCTTCTCAGCTGGCCAACTCCAGCTCATGCTGACGCTGTTTCTCCTGATCCTCCAGCTCTTTCAGTTCCCTCTCCCATTCCAGCCTCCTCCACTCCAGCAATGGGGAGCTCCACCGGGAGGATCCCCTGCTAGTTGCGGGGGTCACGGTGCCCCTGAGATTCACCAGGCTCCTTCCAGCCCCTCCCCTAGGCATAGTAGGAGGGGCCTCGGAGTGCCCTTGGCGGCCATCTGACCCCTCCCAGCCGGGACAGACACGGGTGCCGGCGCTGCATTTGCCGGGCCACTTCCCACAGGGACAGGGATCGGCTTCTCTGAGCGATCCTTTTCCTCCAGCTGGGCAATCAGCTGTTCTTTCGTGAGCCACACAATGTGCAGCCCCCTCTGCTTGCACAGCTCCACCAGGTCCGTCTTAGGGAGATGGTTATACATCTTCCCGCTGGTCCCAAGTTGTTGTGGACTCTCAGGCCTGTGTGCTCTCAGCTCCCCACGGTTTCCAGGAAGAACCCCTAGTGTGCCAGCCCTTCTCAAAGTCACCATCTCTCTCCAAGGGTCAAGCCGCAGGCTCCTCCACCCCTGGAACCACTCACCGCAGTCTCCAGGGGGGCCCCGTTACTGCAACAGTCCTTCTCGCTGGTCACACACTCCCAGGGGTTAAACGTAGCTTCTTCGCCCCCTGAAACCACCCCTCTCTGAGCCTTCAGCACGCTTGGTCCTCGTTAATCCCCCTTCGTTTTACTGCTCCCCAGTCACTTACTGCAGAAAGCGCCATTCGCGGGGTGCAGTACATCCCACCTGTGCCACCTGTGCCCACCAGTTGTCACAGAGTGTGGGGGAGTCAGGGCCCTGCATCCCCCACTTCCTGCAATTCACACTCTCAGCCAGCCAATAACACAGAAGGTTTATGAGACAACAGGAACACGGTCCAAAACAGAGCTTGTAGGTACAGAGAACAGGACCCCTCAGTCAGGTCCCTCTTGGGGGGTGCGGAGCCCAGACCCAGGTTCCCCCCCGTCTCCCCAGCCAGCTCCAAACGGAGACCCCCTCCAGCCGTCTCCCCCAGCCACACCCCCCGGCTCCTCCTCCAGCCTTTGTCCAGTTTCCCAGGCAGAAGGTGTCACCTGGCCCCAGTCCCCTCTTGGGCCCAGCCTTTACATGCGGGCCGTCAAGTGTCGTCCCTCAGTGAAGTCACCCCCCTATTTCCCATCCCCATCCAGTATCAATGCAGACAGTAAATACTCCCTACTCTGTCACTGTTAGTATAGGGTAGATAGTTCACTTTTAAGTTTCAGTTATGGGGGGTCCTCCCCATCATTCCCTCCCCCCTTTCATTGTCACGGAGGCACGCCGTGATCCCTGGGCTTCAAGACTTGCCAGGACTGTGCGAAGCGCATGCAGAAAAGTGACCCCCACACCTCCTTTTTTCGGTGTCTGGGAGAGAGCTGCAAGATCTGTGGGGAAGTCGGATCGGGAACCCTTAAAGAGAGGGAGCCGCTGCTTAAGATCCTCCTTATGGAGGCAGCTCTCCAACCTCAGTCGGACCCGGGCGCTGGAGATCCTGCTCCCAGTATGTCGTCTTTGGCGCGGAGGGCTCCGGCGCCCTCTTCGAGAGATCCGCCATCGAAGAAAGACACTGCCAAGGAGGCTGGACACCGTCATGGAGCCTCCCGGGAGCACTCCAGCCTTCGGCACCGGTCCCAGTCGCCAACGTAGAAGAAGAGGACAGAAAGAGGCCGATCCCCTTCGGCAAGACCCAGGGACCAGCCATCAATGGCACCTCAGTTGGGCCACGGCTCCGAGGCTCAAAGTGGGACTACATCGACTCCTGCCCAAGTGAGGCAGTCGAGTCCGGGCCCGTCACGCTCACCGAACCCCTCGGAGCACTTGCCGCTCCTGTCCACCCCAGAGGCTTCTGAGGCGGCTCAGGACCTGCTGAGACTCACAGCACCGGTCTCACCCCCGAGGCAAGAGGATGTGCTGGCACCACAGGGTGCATCCCGGCACCCCAGTCAGTCAAAGGGAAAGCCGATCCCTGTCACCTCAGTACCCCCGACACCAGCATCTCCGTCTAGGGAGCCCAGTCAGTCGCCAGGCTCCCGACGCTCTACAGCGAGAGGTGCAGCGCTACCCTGGTCCTCCTGTTCTGAAACATCAGAGTCAGACTCGTACCGCTCTGACTATAGCGGGAGCAGAAGGTCCAGATCACGGCACCATGGGGGTCCCGCCCAATGCAGTGGCCTCACAATGGTACAACCCGGCTCAGTGGCCCTTTTGGACTCGGTGGGTTTTCCATTAGGGCCACGGTTGGAGCAGGGATCCTGCTCGGGAGCTGCCTCCGTGGCGCCTGCAACGTTTGTCCCGCCACGACCAGCAACTCAGCCATTACATCCGGCGTCAATGCCATTGGCCGTGGCACAGACATCGGCATCGGCCACAGCGCCGCCCTCAACAATGCCTTTGGCACTGGAGGTTCAGACTGCTTCTGCGGTGCCGGCTGCACCTTCGGCACCAACGACAGCACCGGCACCGACGCTGGCTGCAACCACGTCCATGAGGATCCTGGCGCAGATGCTACACCAGGCGTCTACGCCGGCACCGGCATGGGACCCAACGTCGGCACCAATACCTGCACCCTTCACGGCACTGGGACCAGGCCAACCGATCACAGTCCCCCTGGGGTCATGAGATCCCTTGGGTGGGCATGGTAGAGAGCGACCACCTCCCCTGCTGGTCTCCTCCTCCTCTTCAGCAGATGAGGTGTGGGCGGGCACTTCCGTAGCCCCCGCTCTGGAAGACTCCAGGATGTTACAGCAGTTGCTGCACCGGGTCACCCAGGGTCTGGGCATTGAGGCGGAGGAAGTGGTAAATGCTGCAGACCCTGTGGTTGACATCCTGGCCCCCTCTGGCCCTTCCCGTATTGCTTTACCGTTTATAAAGACAATCACGGACATGACTAAGACCCTGTGGCAGGCCCCAGCCTCGCTCCCACCCACTGCCAAGGGTAACGAATGCCGGTACTTTGTGCCCTCCCGGGGTTATGAACACCTATATTCCTATCCCCGGCCTGAGTCTCTGGTGGTGGATGCTGCTAACCAGTGGGAGAGGCTAGGTTTTTGAGGGCCCTTCCCCCAAGAATAGGGACGTTAAAAAACTAGACCTATTCGGGCGAAAGGTGTACTCAACGGGGGGACTACAACTCTGAATATCGAACCAGCAGGCCATTGTCAGCAGGTACTCCTACAATGCCTGCTCGGCAATGGCTAACTTCACGCAGTTGCTCCCCTTGGACTCCTGTGCTGAATTTTCGGCTTTGGTCGAGGAGGGGAGACTGATCTCCAGGGCGTCCCTGCAGGTGGCACTTGATGGAGCAGATGCTGCCACCAGGGTTATGGCCACAGGAGTAGCCATGAGACGGGGCTCCTGGCTCCAGGTTTCTGGTCTCCCCTACGAGGTCCAGCAGACCATACAGGACCTGCTTTTTGAGGGGGAGACTCTCTTTTTGGAGAAAATGGACCAGAGGCTAAACAGCCGAAAGGACTCCAGAGCCACCCTCGGGTCCCTGGGCCTCGACACACCATCAATGCAGCAGGGACCCTTCCGTCCGCAGCCTTCTCAGCAGTTTGGTCACCAGAACCACCAGGACAGGTCCAGAAGGAGAAACAGCACAGGCAGGAGAAGGCCACGTCAACCCTCTGGCCAAGGCTTGGGACAAGCCAAGCTGTCATCAGGGCCCAAACCGGCTTTTGAAAGCATGGTTGAGGACGGTGTACCATGTCAAAGACTGGATCCACCCCGCCTTACCGTCTCGTCCCAACTGTCCCCTTTCTGCTATGCATGGCCCCGGATCATCTCAGACCGTTGGGTCCTCCACACCGTAGAGAGGGGATACGCCATCCAATTCTGTGCCCTCCCACCCTTCCACCCCCCTTCCCTGTCCCTCTTCAGGGGCCCTTCTCACAAGCAGCTCTTTATCCAGGAGGTGCAGTCATTCCTATCTCTAGGGGCAGTGAAGGAGGTTCCTCAGGAGCACAGGGGCGAGGGCTTCTATTCATGGTATTTCCTAATACCGAAAGCCAAAGACAGCCTCAGGCCCATCCTGGACCTGCAAGAACTCAATAAGTTCATGAAGAAACTCAGGTTCCTCATGGTCTCTCTGGCCTCCCAGACTCCCTCATTGGATCCAGCAGACTGGTATGCTGCCTTCGACTTAAAGGACGCCCACCACCGCAGCAAGAAACTGCCTGGAGCTTCTGGGACACATGGCTGCCTGTACCGATGTGGTGCAGCATGCCAGACTCAGGCTCTGACCACGCCAGTCATGGTTAGCATCGCTGTATCGACCAGCCCGGGACAGCTTGGACAGGATTGGACCCTACCTCACCCAGTCCTTGACCCTCTCCTGTGGTGGCTCGACCCTCAGGAGGTGTGTTCATGGGTACCCTTTGCCAGGCCACAGCTGTCTCTGTCGCTAGTGACGGATGCACCAGACGTGGGCTGGGGAGCACATCTAGGAGACCACAGGACTCAAGGTCTCTTGTCTCAGTCAGATCTGGCTCTCCATATCAACTTCAGAGAGCTGAGAGTGGTGTGTCTGGCATGCCAGACCTTCTGAGCACACTTAACAGGACAATGCATATCAGTCATGATGGACAACACCGTTGCAATGTTCTCTATCAACAAACGGGGGTGCACGCTCCTCTCCCCTGTGCTAGGAAGGCCTAATGCTCTGGGACTTCTGTGTAGAACATTCACCTCCAAGCGTCGCAACTCCCTGGGGTACAAAATGAGCTGGCGGACCACCTCAGTAAGTCGTTTCATGGCCATGAGTAGTCCCTTTGCCTGGGTGTCGCGATTTCGATCTTCCAGAGGTGGGGCTTTCCCCAGACCTATTCACCACACGTCACAACAGGAAGAGCCAGCAGTTCTGCTCCTTCCAAAATCACAGTCCAGGCTCCAGCATGGATGCGTTCCTCCTCCCATGGGGAGGTTTTCTCCAATACGCCTTTCTGCCCATACCGCCTGTTCACAAGGTGCTCCTCAAGATCCAGAGGGAATGAGCTCAGGTCCTATTGATAGGGCCAGGCTGGTGCTATCCGCACTGGTACACATCTCTCCTAGACATGTCCATGGAAGCCCCAATCACCCTGCCACTCTTCCCGGACCTTCTGACACAAGATCACAGTCATCTTCAGCATCTGAACCTCAAGTCGCTTCACCTCACAGCGTGGAAGCTCCATGGTTGAACCCGACAGAGCTTTCCTGTTCAGACCAGGTTGGACAGGTCCTCCTTGGCAGCAGGAAACCCTCTACGAGAGCCACATACTTGACAAGTGGGTGAGATTTTCAGGCTGGTCGGTGGAGAATCATTCGTCCCTGATGCTCACCTCAGTGCTGCTCATTCTGGACTTCCTCCTCCACCTGAAGCAGCAGGAGCTTTTGTTATTGTTAATAAGGGTGCACTTAGCCGCCATTTTGGCCTTCCACCCGGGCGCGGAGGCCGCTCTGTCTCTGCTAACCTGTTGGTCAGCCAATTTCTCAGAGGGCTCAACAGGCTATACCCTATCGTCCCAGTCTGGGACCTCAACCTGGTCCTGTCTAGACTCACAGGACCCGCCCATGATGTTCCCCTCTGGTGTTATCCGGACCGGTGATCTGCTAGGTCACTCTAATCCTTGACTCTGGGAGCCAGCCTTACCCTGCTCTGCTGTGAGAACCCCCACGCCTGGGCTGGTCACACACAGCCTCTGGCATGTAAACTGCTCCTTGGATTGTACAACTGAATGACACTAGCCAATAAATCTCCAGTCCCAGACACAACCCTAAGAACCTCCATCTTGCAGTGTCCAGTAATGCCTGCTGGACACTGCAAGCTTATATGGGTTCATCAATTTAACAAAGAAATGGATATGTACCAGGCTTTTATCGCAAGGTGAGTCTCTGACACACTTCAAACCAAACGCACTGCTTCAGGTAGAATAAACAGATTTATTAACTATAAAGATAGATTTACGTGATTAAAAGTCAAAACATAAGTTGGATTTGGTCCAATGAAATAAAAGCAAAACGCATTTTAAGCTGACCTTTCAATGCCTTTGCAAACTTAGATGCTTCTCACCACAGGCTGGCTGGTTGCCCTTCGGCCAGACTCTCCCCTTTGATCAGCAGTTCAGTCACTTGGTGGTGGTGGTGTCTGTAGCTGTAGGTGGAAGAGAGAGGAAGAGCATGGCAAATGTCTCCCCCTTTTATCACGTCCTTTCTGCCCTCTTAGCTTTGCCCTCCCCCCTTCACAGTCAGGTGAGCATTACCTCATCGTAGTCCCAAACTGACCAAGGGAAGGGAGGTGACTCCCTCGAGAGTCTAACAGATTCTTTTGTTGCTACCTAGCCCAGTGTCCTTTGTTTCTGTGAGGCTGGGCGGGGTTTGTCCCATACCCCGCCCCCCCCCCCCGATGAGATGTGAACGGCCTCTCTCCTCTTGGAGAGTTTTTGCCTGGGCTTATTTTAAGCCATGAGGACACATTTTCAGCCTCATAACTACGTACATGAAATTACAACCTATAACATCACTATAACAGCCATGCTCAGTGCATCATGAGCCTTCCGAAGACACACAACATGACAAACTTTGCATTGGATACCACACAATCATTTTATAAAGATGAACATGGGAGTGTAGGATGTTCTTCTGAGGTACAGAGCACCACACCCCCTTTTGAGCCCTTGGCAAAGTGCTCCCTGCTTTACCTCTCTTACAAGGTGGCGTTCCTGGTGGGGATAATCTTGGCCAGGAGGGTGTCTGAGTTTAGGGCCCTAACCTCAGAGTCCCCTTATTCTGTGTTCTATAAGGATAAGATGCAGCTCAGACCTCCTCCTGCTTTCCTCCCGAAGGTGGTATCGCAGTTTCACATTAACCAGGACATCTTCCTCCCAGTGTTCTACCTTAAGCCGCATTCTAGCAGCAGGGAGCAGAGACTCCACTCACTAGATGTCCGCAGGGCGCTCGCTTTCTACATCGAGAGAACGAAGCCATTCAGAAAATCGGTCCAGTTATTCTTGGCGGTGGTGCACAGAATGAAAGGCCTGCCTGTGTCATCACAATGCATTTCATCATGGATCAAGTCCTGCATCCGCAAGTGCTGCAACCTGGTGGGGATTCCCACACCCCCGATCACTGCACACTCCACCAGGGCTCAAGGTTCATCAACAGCCTTCCTGGGTCAGGTTCCCACTCAGGAAATCTGCAGGGCGCTGATTTGGTCCTCCATCCACACTTTCGCCACGCACGATGCGATTACCCAGTGGGCCAGAGGCGATGCGGCCAGCTGACGAGCCGTGCTCCAATCAGTGGATGACTCCGACCCCACCTCCTGAATTTGGGCTTGTGAGTCAGCTGATTGGAATGGACGGGAACAAGCATTCGAGAGTGAATGGTAATAAAAGACGGGTACTCACCGTCTCATAACTGTTCTTCGAGGTGTGGTGTTCATGTCCGTTCCAACACCCACCCTCCCACCCCTCTGTTGGAGCGGCCAGTGAGAAGGAACTGAGGGGGTGGCGGGTCAGCAGGCCTCGATATTGGGCGCCATGAAGGCACGACTCCAGGGGCCCTCAGACTGACCCCACAGTTGCTGCTAGGGGAAGAATCTTCCGGCTACTGTGGACGCGTGCACGCGTGCACCTGGTCAGACTGGACGTGAACAACATGTCTCGAAGAACAACAGTTACGAGAAGTGAGTAACCGTTTTTTCTAAGGTACGAAGTCAGCCGTTTTGAATTAACTATATTCTACATGGTTTAAGACTGAAATGTAACCACAGAACAGTTCTGTGTTAATTGAAAGGCAGGTTTAGTATAGCGTTAATAGCCTCGATGCCATAACGGTGATCATTTTGTTTTAAATTAGGAAAAAGACTTGCATACAGGGGGGAGGGGCCCCAGAAAATTTAATAGCCCTGGGCCTACAGGAGACTTAATCCGGCCCTGCCTGGATCGTCCCTCCCCCCATTCCCTACCAGGGATCGCCCCTCCCCCTGCCCCAGTCCCCCCAGTGCCACCCCAGGGATCACATCTCCCCACACACTCCCTCTCCTTCCCAGGCAGCCCCACCTGGGCCCAGCCCCCCACCAGGGACTCCTCCCAGCACCTCCCTGGGGTGCTGCACAGCCAAACACTTCCTATCCTCCTGCACAGTGGGGCTGGCCGCCCCCTGGACCGTCAGGCATGGCTGGTCCCAGGCCCTGGTGGGCTGAATGGCCCCTTCTCCGCCTCCCCCCCATGGCTGGCCAGGGCTGACTTGGCTGGTTCCTTTGCAGCCGGACGCCTGGAAGGTTTATACCTCGAAGGGCACCAGCGTCACCAGGAAGAAAACCTTCAAAGAAGTGGCCAAGTAGGTGCCAGCCTGGCCTCGGGGTGGGGCATAAGGGAAGGGGAGGGGGAGGGGCAGCATGAGCAGGTGGGGGGAGTGGGTGGGAAGGGTAAGGGGATGGTGAGCGGGTGGGGGTGGGGGGAGTGAGGGCCCTGTGGTGGAAGGTGGGAGTGTAAGGGATGAGAAAGAGCAGAGCCCGTCCCCTCAGAACTCCCCTTCTCGGTCCCGGGAACTTGCACTGGCCCCACCCCTTGCACTGCCCCTACCCCCATCCCTCAACCCCCCCCGCACAGGGCTGTGCATAGGGGTGTCCAGGCGTGGCAGGACCAGCAGGCCTTGGAGACGCATATCTGAGTGTGGCAGGACCAGCAGCGTGTGAAGACATGTCCAGGCGTGGCAGGACTGGCAGTGTGTGGATACACGTATCTGGGTGTGGCAGGACCAGCAGGGCTTGGAAACGCGTCTCTGGGCATGGCAGGACTGGCAGGGTGTGAAGACGTGTCCAGGCATGGCAGGACCGGCAGGGCATGGATACACGTGTCTGGGCATGGCAGGATTGGCAGGGTGTGAAGATGTGTGTCCGGGTGTGGCAGGAGCAGCAGGGGTGGATACGTGTATCTGAGCATAGCAGGACTGGCAGGGCATAGATAGGCCTGTCTGGGCGTGGCAGGACTGTCAGGGTGTGAAGACATGTCCAGGCATGGCAGGACCGGTAGAGCATGGATACATGTATCTGGGCGTGGCAGGAATGGCAGTGTGTAGAGACGTGTGTCTGAGAGTGGCAGGGCGTGGATACGAATTTCTGGGTGTTGCAGGACTGGCAGGGTGTGAAGACGTGTGTCCAGCTGTGGCAGGACCGGCAGGGCGTGGATACATGTGTCTGGGCATGGCAGGACTGGCAGGGTGTGAAGACGTGTGTCCAGGCGTGGCAGGACCGGCAGGGCGTGGATACACGTGTCTGGGCATGGCAGGACTGGCAGGGTGTGAAGACGTGTGTCCGGGCGTGGCAGGACCGGCAGGACATGGATACACGTGTCTGGGCATGGCAGGACTGGCAGGGTGTGAAGACGTGTGTCCAGCTGTGGCAGGACCGGCAGGACATGGATACACGTGTCTGGGCATGGCAGGACTGGCAGGGTGTGAAGATGTGTGTCCAGCTGTGGCAGGACCGGCAGGGCGTGGATACACGTGTCTGGGCATGGCAGGACTGGCAGGGTGTGAAGACGTGTGTCCGGGCGTGGCAGGACCGGCAGGACATGGATATACGTGTCTGGGCATGGCAGGACTGGCAGGGTGTGAAGACGTGTGTCCGGGGGTGGCAGGACCGGCAGGACATGGATACACGTGTCTGGGAATGGCAGGACTGGCACGGTGTGAAGACGTGTGTCCAGCTGTGGCAGGACTGGCAGGGCGTGGATACACGTGTCTGGGCATGGCAGGACTGGCAGGGTGTGAAGACGTGTGTCCAGCTGTGGCAGGACCGGCAGGGCGTGGATACACGTGTCTGGGCATGGCAGGACTGGCAGGGTGTGAAGACGTGTGTCCGGGCGTGGCAGGACCGGCAGGGCGTGGATACACGTGTCTGGGCATGGCAGGACTGGCAGGGTGTGAAGATGTGTGTCCAGCTGTGGCAGGACCGGCAGGGCGTGGATACACGTTTCTGGGCATGGCAGGACTGGCAGGGTGTGAAGACGTGTGTCCGGGCGTGGCAGGACCGGCAGGACATGGATATACGTGTCTGGGCATGGCAGGACTGGCAGGGTGTGAAGACGTGTGTCCGGGGGTGGCAGGACCGGCAGGACATGGATACACGTGTCTGGGCATGGCAGGACTGGCACGGTGTGAAGACATGTGTCCAGCTGTGGCAGGACTGGCAGGGCATGGATACACGTATCTGGGCATGGCAAGACTGGCAGGGTGTGAAGACGTGTGTCCAGCTCTGGCAGGACCGGCAGGGCGTGGATACACGTGTCTGGGCATGGCAGGACTGGCAGGGAGTGAAGACGTGTGTCCAGCTGTGGCAGGACCGGCAGGGCGTGGATACACATGTCTAGGCATGGCAGGACTGGCAGGGTGTGAAGACGTGTGTCCAGCTGTGGCAGGACCGGCAGGGCATGGATACACGTGTCTGGGCATGGCAGGACTGGCAGGGAGTGAAGACGTGTGTCCAGCTGTGGCAGGACCGGCAGGGCGTGGATACACGTGTCTGGGCATGGCAGGACTGGCAGGGTGTGAAGACGTGTGTCCGGGCGTGCAGGGCAGCAGGACATGTCGTGTCTGGGCATGGCAGGACTGGCAGGGAGTGAAGACGTGTGTCCAGCTGTGGCAGGACCGGCAGGGCATGGATACACATGTCTAGGCATGGCAGGACTGGCAGGGTGTGAAGACGTGTGTCCAGCTGTGGCAGGACCGGCAGGGCATGGATACACGTGTCTGGGCATGGCAGGACTGGCAGGGTGTGAAGACGTGTGTCCGGGCGTGCAGGGCAGCAGGACATGTCGTGTCTGGGCATGGCAGGACTGGCAGGGTGTGAAGACGTGTGTCCGGGCGTGCAGGGCAGCAGGACATGTCGTGTCTGGGCATGGCCAGCCGCTTCAGGGTGCCAGGAGCTGCAGCATCCTGACCTCTCTGAGCGGGCATGGCAGGGGCTTGGGGCTGCAGAGAGCATCTGGGAGGGGGGCTGACAGAGGCCTTGGCCAGCTCTGCCCCGGCCAACCTATGGCAGAGGCACTGAGGCCATATCCTGCCCCACTGCTGTCTCCTCTCCCCCCCTCCCCCGTGGCTTGTAGCCGTAGTACCCAGCTGCCCGGCACTGCCCTGGCTGGCTCCGAGCACTGGCCCGGGAGGGGCCCAGGGCTGGGGTCTGCAGGAGGGAGCTGGGGTGGGCATGGTGACACCCTCCGGCCTCCCCCCAGCGCGGTGAAGATCTCGGCCAAGCTGATGGTCCACGTGATGGCGCGTCGCGTCAAGGCCACCATCCTGTATGCCACCGAGACGGGCAAGTCCCGCACCTACGCCTGGAACCTGGGCGAGCTGTTCCGGCACGCCTTCGACCCCAAGGTGGGGCTGGGGGGCTGCAGGGTACTGCCTGGGGAGCAGAGGGTTGATGGCCAGGAGCAGGATGGGGGGCTGGTTGGGGTGGAGGTTAGCGGGGATTGGTTGAGGGCTGGCTGGGGGAGAGGGGGACTGGCAATGGGAACAGGGACTGGCAGGGGAATGGGGTGGGGATTGGCTGGGGGAAGGAAGAGGGGCTGGCTGGGGTGGGTGCGGGGGCTTGCTGGGGGGGACTGGGCTAGGAGAGGGCTGCCAGGGGGTGGTGGGGGGGGGCTGGCTGTGGGGCAGGGGATGGATGGGGGATGGCTGGGGTGGGTGGGGGAACATGTGGGGCTGGGAGAGTGGAGAGCTGGGGGACAGGAGGCTGGTGGGAGGAGGATGGGGGGCTGGCTGTGGCTGGATCATTGGCCCCTTGCCAGGTCCCCCCATCTCCCCAAATGCTTTTCAGATGGGGGGGAACCTGCCACATTTGGTTTCCCAGGATCCTGTCACTGCCCCAGGCCCCCAATCGCCCCCAGCACAGTGCGACCCACAGGAAGGATTTGTGGGTCAGAACATCCAGCAGTCAGGGCTCCTGCGTTCTCTTCCCAGCTCGGCGGGGGCAGAGTCTGGTGGGTACAGAGGGGGAGGGGGCAGGGAACCAGGACGCCTGGGTTCTATTCCAGCTCTGGGGGGCAGTGGGGTCTGGGGCTAGAGCAAGGGGGGGCTGGGAGCCGGGACCAACCCAGGCACTGCCGCCGGCTCCACCCCAGGCCCCTGTAGCCCCCTGGCCCAGCTGCTCTGGAGGAGACGGGGAGACCCCTATTGGTCAGTGACGGAATAACCAGCCCAGGTGAGGCGCCCTGGACCCCTAGCGGGGACAGGCCCAGCAGCTCCAAGGGACCCTGCCCAGAGGGAGACCCCCCCAGGCCCCTAGCAGACGCTGGCCCAGTGCTGTCGCAGGCAGCCCGGCCAGATGGACGCTCTCGTTATCCAAAGCACCGTCCGACGCTCTGACCCTGCCTGAACACTTGGCCCGAGCGAGACCATGTGGCAGGGAGTTCCACCGGCTCAGCGTGGGTGGGGACAGAGGGATCCCTCCCCTCAGCCTGGAGCATGCGGCCTGCCTGCCCCGCGCGGGAGACAGGCACAGCAGTGCACATCGGCCCCCTCCGCTGCCCTGCAGCCCCGGCCCCACTGACCCCCAGTGTCATCCCCTAGGTTGTCTGCATGGACGAGTACGACATTGTCAGCCTGGAGCATGAGACCCTGGTATTGGTCGTGACCAGCACCTTCGGCAACGGCGACCCGCCAGAGAGTGGGGAGGTGAGGGGGGGACCCCAGAGGGCAGAGTCTTGGGGCCAGCACCTACGGACCATTGTTGGGTGGGAAGCTGGCATTAGAGGGCCGGGGAGGTGCCTGGGGGTTGGTGCCCGGGGAGCAGCACTAGAGGGTTGGGGGTGCCTGGGGGTTGGTGCCTGGGGGTGCAGGCAGCGTAGAGGCCAGGGGGTGCCCAGGGGAGCAGCACTAGAAAGCCAGGGGGTGCCCGGGGGAGCAGTACTAGAGGGTTGGGGGTGCCTGGGGGTGGCAGGCAGTGCTAGAGGGCCAGGGGGTGCCCAGGGAAGCCGTACTAGAGGGTTGGGGGTGCCTGGTGGTGGCAGGCAGCACTAAGGCCAGGAGGTACCCCGGGAGCAGTACTAGAGGTTGGGGGTGCCTAGGAGTTGGTGCCTGGGGGTGCAGACAGCGTAGAGGCCAGGGGGTGCCCAGGGGAGCAGCACTAGAAAGCCAGGGGGTGCCTGGGGGAGCAGTACTAGAGGGTTGGGGGTGCCTGGGGGTGGCAGACAGCACTAGAAAGCCAGGGGGTGCCCAGGGGAGCAGCACTAGAAGGTCAGGGGGTGCCTGGGGGAGCAGTACTAGAGGGTTGGGGGTGCCTGGGGGTGGCAGGCAGTGCTAGAGGGCCAGGGATGCCCGCTCGAGCCCCTGACCCCTCTCTCCCGGCAGAGCTTTGCCAAGGCGCTGATGGAGATGTCCTGCCCCTATGTCAGCTCCACGCAGCCTGAGCAACAAAAGTGAGTGATTCCCACAGGTGTGGGGCAGCTCTGGGCCAGCGGTCAGGACCCCCTGGGGCTGGCAGCCCCCTGTGCCTGGGGCAGTGGGGTTAGCGAGGTCCCTGGGCTGGCCGGGGTCACTGCCCTGGGGCAAGGCTGCAGGTGGCATGTTCCAAACCTTGGACTGTGGGAACGCACCCAACACACCAGCGCCCCCGAGAAGGGAAAGGCCCCCGGCCCCCTGAGCCAGTCAGCCCCCACCCTGGGGCTGGATCGGAGCTGGTGCCCCCTAGAGGGGAAAGGCCCCACATCCCATTCCCCACCCCCCTGCGGATTGGAGCCATTGCCCCATAGAGAGGAATGGCCCCACGCCCCATTCCCCGCCCCCCTCCGCCAGCCAGCCCCCGCTCTGGGGCAGGAAGGATGGGCCCAGCTGTGCCCTGCCCGGCCGGGGGCTCACTGCATGTCCCCTCCCAGGAGCTACAAGGTCCGGTTCAACAGCGTCTCGCAGAGCGACGGGCTGGTGGCCTCCTGGAAGAAGAAGCGGAAGGAGTCGAGCAACACGGACAGCGCCGGGGCCCTGGGCACGCTCCGGTAGGCGCCGCCCGCAGGACAGCCCGGCATGCCATGCCCACGGCGAGGGGCGCCAGGACACCTGGGTCCGGCCCCAGCTCTGCCCCTTTTAGCGACTGGCTCTGGCAGCCTGTTTCCTTGTCTGTTGGGTGGGGGTGTCACGGAGCCGCAGGGTCCAGCTCTGCCCGGCCTGTCACCAGGCTCAGGGGCATGACCCCTTAGCAGGCCGGGCCCAGGGACCCCCAGTTCCCCAGAGACCCGCCTGTGGCCTCCACACTCCAAGGCTGGGCCTTCGCCGCAGCGCCCCGTCTCTCCGGCCCCCAGCAGCGAGGCCTGCGGGAGGCCGTGCTGGGCCCTGCGGGGGGCGATGGTCCCGGGCACGTTCACCACCAGCTGGACCGCCTGTCCAACCGGCAGCCGTCGACTAGTCGCCCGGCCAGTCCGACGGGCCTAGGTCAGCGCAGCGAGGCCGGAGTCCAGCCGCAGGCCAGTGCCCGCCGGGCCACCCGAGCGGCACCAGCCCCAGCTCCCTCCCACTACCTGCCTTCCGGAGGTTTCCTGCTGCCAGGCACGGCTGGTTCGGCCCTTGGCATCTCTGTCTTGGGGGACGTACTGTGAAGCCAGGCTCGGTTTCAGCCGGTGGCTGCGAGACCCTGTTCGCTCCAGCCCCCTGTTGGGAGCCCCCAATCCCCTGCCTTCTGCGCTGGTTTCCCAGGAGATTCAACCCTTCAGTGACAGTGCAAAGTGCAGAGGGAAACTGAGGCACATGCAGGTGTCATACAGATATCACCCAACTCTCCCTTTGGCCCCCTCTGCCTGTGTCCCCAGTTCAGCTCCAAGTGCAGCTTTAACCCTTGTGCCCCCACTGGGGAGCAA
The DNA here is from genome assembly GCF_009764565.3 of Dermochelys coriacea. Lineage (NCBI taxonomy): Eukaryota > Metazoa > Chordata > Testudines > Dermochelyidae > Dermochelys > Dermochelys coriacea. Next base: position 271,700,925 of record NC_050069.1, read on the forward strand.
TGCAAAGTCCGGGGGAAACTGAGGCACACATAGGCTTTGTAAAAATGTTACCGAAAATTCCCTTTGGCACTTGGAGAAGCCAGTGAGGGCCGGGAAACGCCCCCTTGGGTGCGGGCAGCAGGCAGGGAATGGGAGTGGGAAAGTCACTCTGGGGCCCGGGGGCATTCTGGTCAGACCCTCCCCCCACTCTCAGTGTCTCCCCAACAGCCATGGCGCCCCCCTTTGCCAATGCCTCTTAGATCAGCAGGGCCCCCGATCTAGTTGTGATCCCAGCCCTGGGCTCCCTCCCGCTCTGCTGGTGGCCCTCACTCCTGACCCACAGTCCTGGCTTGCCTAGACCTGTCCCCCCCAGCTCTGCCGGTGCCCCTCACTCCCAACCCGCAGCCCCTGCTTGCCCAGCCCTGGGCTCCCCCCACAGCCCTGCCGGTGCCCCTCACTCCCGACCCGCAGCCCCCACTAGCCCAGCCCTGGGCTCCCCCCACAGCCCTGCCGGTGCCCCTCACTCCCGACCCGCAGCCCCCGCTTGCCCAGCCCTGGGCTCCCCCCTGTCCTGCAGCGTGTCCCCTGGGCTGGTGGGAGGTGACTGGGTGACCTGCATCCCCACTCGGCCCTGGGGACCCCTCTTGGTGATCCTGGAGCAGAGGTTGGGGCAAAACCCCGGCAGGGGCTCAGCTGCTGTCTCCTGTGCCCCCCAGGTTCTCGGTCTTCGGGCTGGGCTCCCGGGCCTACCCCCACTTCTGTGCCTTCGCCCATGCCGTGGACACGCGACTGGAGGAGCTGGGGGGGGAGCGCATCCTGGCCATGGGGGAGGGCGACGAGCTGTGTGCCCAGGAGGAAGCCTTCCGCACCTGGGCCAAACGGGTCTTCCAGGTGAGGGGGAGGGGCTGGGCGCAGGGGGAGTGGGGCTGGAAGGGCAGAGGGGAGGGGTGGGGCAGAGGGGAATGGGGTGCAGAGGGAGGGGGAGTTGGGGTGCACAGGGGGACTGGGCACATGAGGAGGGGAAGGGCAGAGGGGAATGTGGTGCAGAGGGAGGGGGAGTTGGGATGCACAGGGGGACTGGGGCACATGGGGACGGGAAGGGCAGAGGGGAATGGGGTGCAGAGGGAGGGGTAGTTGGGGTGCAGAGGGGGAGGGGAAGGGCAGGCTCTGGAGTGGGGGATTGGGGTTCTGGGAGACGAGGGTGGCACAAGACCGGGGGGGGATAGGGGCAGGTACCGGGGTCTCCTCCCCCCGCTGTGGAAGGAAGGGCACCCCCTTGCCGCACACTCGGCTCAGGTCCTGCTGGCAGCCAGCTGCCCCCAGGGGTGGTACTGGGGCTCTGGGTCCCCCGCAGGGTCTGGGGGTTGTGACATCAGAGATCTGGGCTCCCAGTGACCCCCACCCGCACCCCCCAGGCCGCCTGCGACACCTTCTGTGTTGGGGATGACGCCGAGGAGGCCGCCAGGGAGGTTTTCACCACGCGGCGAAGCTGGAAGCGCCAGAACTACCAGCTGGGCATCTGCACCGAGTCCCTGGACATGCTGACAGGTACCCGCCGGCCAGTCCCCCCGCACCCTGCCGGGTGCGCTAGCCTGGGGGGCCGATCACCGGCTGGACAGGACCCCCCGTGCGATGCTGGCTGCAGGACCCGGGCCCTCACCTTGGCCTGGTGCAACCAGGACCAGGTCCAGCTTGGGGACCACACGTCCAGAGGGAGGGGCGGCGAAGAGAGCGATTGGGGGATGGGGACCGGTGAGGGGAGGGGAGCTCGTCTGGTTAGCGTCTCAGCCACGCTTCCAGCTGAGGGGACCAGTGTGGGAAGCCCTGGCTGGGCGCCGCTGGAAGGTCTCCATGAAGCTGCTCTCCCGCCGGCGTAACTCCCCCCACGAGCGCGGGCCAAGGCCGGGGAGACCCAGCGCTGTGCACACCAGCGCGGCTGCCGGTGACACGTCACTCGGGGAGGTCACGCCCCAGCCGACCGTAGTGCTTGTGCGGACGTGGCTGGGGCGCCCAGGTGGGGCACCGATCCGGCGGCAGCTCCGCGCTGGAGCCACGGACGCTCCAGGAGGAGCCAGTGGCCGGAAGCTGAGGCCAGGCGCTGGGGCGCGTTGTTAGCACTGAGGGGCGCTAGCCGCAGGGATGATGGAGCCAGGCTCGGGGTGGAGTCTCCGTCACCACCGGTGTTCAGCCGGGGTCGGCCGTTTGCTCTAAGTGCAGCTCGGGGAGTTCTGGCCCTGGCCCGTGTTATGCAGGGTCAGGCCGGCTGGACACGCTGAGCTTGCTGGCCTTGGCATCCATGGATCTGAGAGAGGCTGGGGCTGGAGTAGCCAGGAGCCCCCCCCAGCCAGTGACCCCTGCTGCAGAGTCTGGGGCTGGAGTCACTGGGAGCCCCCCCAACCCAGCTCACGCCCCACCCTTCCCATCCCCCAGACCCTCTGCTGGGAGGGGCAGAGGCTGGAGTCGCCAGCAGCCACCCCTGCTCCCAGCACCCCCTGCTGGGGGCTGGACCCCACTGACCCCCCCAGGCTCTGCTTGCTTGGCAGGTTTATCCCACGTGCACAAGCGCAGGGTGTTTCCGTGCCGTGTCCTTTCCGTGCAGAACCTGCAGAGCCAGGAGTCCAGGTGAGACCCCCCCCGCCCAGGGCCGCCCTGCCTGGCGCTGGGAGCCCCCCACCCCTGGCGCTGGGGCCCGCTCTGACGCCTCCCTCCCTCCCAGCCGCTCCACCATCCTGGTGCGCCTGGACACGGCCGGGCAGCTGGAGCTGCAGTACCTGCCCGGGGACCACGTGGGCATCTTCCCCGCCAACCGCCCTGAGCTGGTGCAGGAGCTGCTGCAGCGCGTGGAGGACCCCCCCCCTGATGGGGAGCCCGTGGCCGTGGAGTTCCTGGAGAAGGCAACCAGTGGTGAGAGGCGAGGGGCTCCTCCCCAGAGCCAGCACTGGGGGCGGGGACCCTGCTGCTAGTGCCTTGGGAATCCCATGAGGGGCAGGGGGTCCCGGTGCTAGTGCCTGGGGGATCCCATGGGGGGCTGGGAGGAATCCATCAGCTAGTGCCTGGGGGATCCCATGGGGGGCAGGGGGTCCCAGAGCTAGTGCTTGGGGGATCCCATGTGGGGCAGGGAGGAATCCAGCAGCTAGGGCCCCCTTTTGCTCTGACTCTCTGTGTTGCTCCCTCCAAAACGACCCTGTGGTTGGGCGCGTGGGGGCCCGCCCCCGATGGCAGCAGAGCTCGGGTTCTGTCATAGATCCCCCAGGTCTGGTCTGTGCCCAGCCTGTCACCAGCCCTTGGCAGTGACCCCTGAGCAGACCCCCCGTTCCCTAGGGCAGCCCCGTGCCCTCCTGCCCCGTCTCGCTCCATGCTCCTGGCCCGAGGCCTGCGGGAGGCTGTGCTGGGCCCCGCCAGGTGCGATGCTCCCCGTGTGTCTGCGCTGACCCCAGGTAGCTCGGCCTGGCAGCGTTGCATCGGGCACCTGGCTATGGACCCTGATGCCCGCAGGCCAGCAGAGGGGTTGGGCCAGGGCCGGCCAAGCCGCGTTGGACCCCAGTTCAGGCTGGGTTGCTCCGTCTCCATCAGGGTGGGATCCTGACACCTCTCGGTCCCTCAGCCCCACCAGGGGCCTTGGCCCTGCTTTCCTGCAGGTCGGGGACCCTCGTCCTCAGGGCTGCTGGGTGCCAGAAGGGTGCATCCCAGCCATCGAGCTGGCGGGTGTCAGCCAGTCCATGGTGACCCACTCCTACCCTGTCAGCTGCCTGGTGCACACCCCCCCCCGCCCCTTGCTGAGCACCCAGGCAGTAGCCACCCCAAGTAAAGGGGGAAACTGAGGCATCGCTAGGAGTCCTGTGCCGGACTAGGTTCACTGCATCACAGGACAGATGTGCCCCCCCTTTGGTCTCTCTGCAGGCAGGCACGCCAGCCCCAAGGCCAGCTGGGTGCCCCTCAGCCGCCTGCCGCCTTGCACCCTGCGCCAGGCCCTCACCTTCTTCCTGGACATCACCACCCCACCCAGCCCCCAGCTCCTGCAGCTGCTGGCCATGCTGGCAGAGGACGGCGCCGAGCGGGAGCAGCTGCAGCGGCTCAGCCAGGTGCGAGGGGCCTTGGGGGCGCTGTCTGGGACACCGCCAGGGAGCAGCCTGGACAGCGGCCATGCGTGGGGTGGGCGTGGCCAGGGGCCAGCCAGGTGCCAGGCCCAGCACGGGGGGTGAGGGAGTGTCCGTGGGCTCCCAACCCAGCGCTGTGGGTGGGGCTGGGGTTAGTATTGTCGAGGGGGTCCCTGTCATTGGGGGCAGGGGGAGGTAGTGTTGGGAGGGCGGGGGGGCTGCGTGTGGGGTGTGGGAGAGCATAGGAGGTGCTGTGGGGGGCTCTATGGGTCCCAGCCCAGTTGTGGTTGGGCGTGGGGAGAATGTGGGGGAGCTCCGTGATCCCAGCCCGGCTGTGGTTGGGGCTCGGGGGAGGAAGAGCATGGGGGGGCTCTGGGGTCCCAGCCCATCTGTGATTGGGGCTCGGGGGAGGGAGAGCATTGAGGAGTTTGGGGGGTCCCAGCCCGTCTGTGGTTGGGGCTCGGGGGAGGGAGAGCATTGGAGGGTTCGGGGGTCCCAGCCCAGCTGTGGTTGGGGCTCAGGGGAGGGAGAGCATTGAGGAGTTTGGGGGGTCCCAGCCCGGCTGTGGTTGAGGCTCAGGGCAGGGAGATCATTGAGGAGTTTGGGGGGTCCCAGCCCGGCTGTGGTTGGGGCTCGAGGAGGGAGAGCACTGGGGGGCTCGATGGGGGGCTCAGGGGGTCCCAGCCTGGCTGCCATTGCAGGACGCCCAGCTCTACGAGGAGTGGAAGTGGTTCCGGTGCCCCACGCTGGGCCAGGTGCTGGAGCAGTTCCCCTCGCTGGTGCTGCCCGCCTCCCTGCTGCTCACCGAGCTGCCTTTGCTTCAGCCGCGCTACTACTCGGTCAGCTCCGCGCCCGGCGCCCACCCCGGCCAGATCCACCTCACTGTGGCCGTGCTGGCCTACCGCAGCCAGGGTGAGCCACATCCCTTCCCCAGGAATGACCCCCCCCGCAGCCAGGGTAAGCCACTCTCCTTACCCCCCGGCCAGGGGAATGACCCCCCGGCCAGAGTGAGCAACCCCCTGTGACAGGTTCCCCCCAGGGCGCCACCTGGAACGGGGGTACCACTGAGCCCCCTGCCCCACCAGCCTGGGCTCCCTTTAAACTGTACTGCTGTGAGCAGCCTGCCAAGCCCTCTGCCAGGCTCCAGCACACAGACAGGTAGGGACACACCCAGCTGCAGCGACATCCACACCGGTTCTTCAACCAGCCCCTGCATGGGAAGGCTCAGCTAAGGCACCTCCCAGTTCCTAAGCCACGCACCCCCCCGGAGTGTAAACCCAAAATTACACCATCTTGCGCTGCCCAGAGACCTGTACAGTGTGAGCTCATGAAAGTCGCCTCCTCCCTCAGTGTGGAGTGGAATATACACAGCTTTCTGCCCCAAGTTATGACCCACACACTGGTTTTAGACAAAACAAAAATAACTTTGTTAACCACAAAAGATAGATTTTAAGTGACTATAAGGGATAGTAAACGGATCAAAGCAAATAAGTAAAACCACAATCTAAGCAGAAACTTTTTAAAGACACCATAATAGAGGCTCAACCTCAATGCATCCGATGAAGTGAGCTGTAGCTCACAAAAGCTTATGCTCAAATAAATTTGTTAATCTCTAAGGTGCCACAAGTCCTCCTTTTCTTTTTGCAGATACAGACTAACATTGCTGCTACTCTGAAACCTAACTGTAGTCTGTAACCTATCATTTAAATCAGCTTCTCTACCAAATGACTGGAGGATAGCTAATGTAACGCTGTAACAATGCTGGTTCTGGCGGGACCCAACTGAAAGTGCCAATTCAGGACAAAGTGCTTAAAGTAGGGCAGTTACAGCCCACGGATGGGGTTTTCCACCTCTAAAGCAAACCAAACCAGCCAAACAGAGAGGACTTCGGTCTCACCCCACTGGTGAACCACAAGTCACACAAGCAATTCCCTTAAACACTCCAGTTGCCCAGTATCACCACCAGTGCCACTCGTTATGGGGACAAATGGTTATGAAAACCAATACCCCAGTAAAAGAAAAAAAGATTCCCTTAATCCCAAAGGACCAAGCCCCAGACCCAGGTCAATATACAAGTCAGATCTTGCCCACAAATTACGCTGTTGCTAATCCTTTAGAATCTAAAATCTAAAGTTTTATTCATGAAAGGAAAAAGATGTAGATGAGAGCTAGAATTGGTTACATGGAATCAATGACATACAGTGATGGCAAAGTTCTTGGTTCAGGCTTGCAGCAGTGATGGAATAAACGGCAGGTTCAAATCCAGTCTCTGGAGAACATCCCCAGCTGGGATGGGTCATTCAGTCCTTTGTTCAGAGCTTCAGTGTAGCAAAGATCCTTCAGAGGTAAGAAGCAGGACTGAGGACAAAATGGAGATGATGCAGCTGCCTTTTATAGTCCTTTTGCCATGTGGCTTGTGCTTCCTTTCTTCCAAACACAAGCTGCCCAGCACATGGCCTGGAAAAACGTCAGAGTTCTGTCCATAGGCAGGTCCCTGCATTCCTGGCTGAGTCCCAAGGCCCGTCTGCCTTCTCTCAACGGGTCAGTTGTGTAGCTGATGGGCTGGGCAGAGCTGACACCAACTTGTCTGGGGTGTCACCCAGAAGCACGGCACAAGTTTGAACTACAGACAGGATAGAGCCAATACTTATAACTTTCAATACAAAATGATACATAAATACAGAAAGCATAATCATAACCAGCAAACCATAACCTTTTCATGGACACCTTATTTGACCCCTTTTGTACAAGATTTGGTGCCACTGCAGGACTTTGGTTACAACAATAATCTATACGGTCCCAGTTCATGTAAAATTGATGCAGGAAGGGATAAGAACATAAGAATGGCCAGACTGGGTCAGACCAAAGGTCCATCCAGCCCAGTATCCTGTCTACCCACAGTGGCCAATGCCAGGTGCCTCAGAAGAACAGGTAATGGTCAAGTGATCTTTCTCCTGCCATTCATCTCCACCCTCTGACAAACAGAGGCCAGGGACACCATTCCTTACCCATCCTGGCTAATAGCCATTAAGGGACTTAACCTCCATGAATTTATCCAATTCTCTTTTAAACCCTGTTGTAGTCCAAGTCTTCACAACCTCCTCAGGCAAGGAGTTCCACAGGTTGACTGTGCGCTGTGTGAAGAAGAACTTCCTTTTATTTGTTTTAAACCTGCCGCCCATTAATTTCATTTGGTTGCCCCAAGTTCTTATATTATGGGAACAAGTAAATAACTTTTCCTTATTCACTTTCTCCACACCACTCATGATTGTATAGACCTCGATCATATCCCGCCCTAGACTCCTCTTTTCCAAGCTGAAAAGTCCTTGCCTCTTTAATCTCGCCTCATATGGGACCCGTTCCAAACCCCTAATCATTTTAGTTGCCCTTTTCTGAACCTTTTCTAATGCCAAAAAGAAAAGGAGTACTTGTGGCACCTTAGAGACTAACAAATTTATTAGAGCATAAGCTTTCGTGAGCTACAGCTCACTTCATCGGATGCATTTGGTGGAAAAAACAGAGGAGAGATTTATATACACACACACAGAGAACATGAAACAATGGGTTTATCATACACACTGTAAGGAGAGTGATCACTTAACATCACCCACAGCAGGGGGGATTGGCTTATCTTAAGTGATCACTCTCCTTACAGTGTGTATGATAAACCCATTGTTTCATGTTCTCTGTGTGTGTGTATATAAATCTCTCCTCTGTTTTTTCCACCAAATGCATCCGATGAAGTGAGCTGTAGCTCACGAAAGCTTATGCTCTAATAAATTTGTTAGTCTCTAAGGTGCCACAAGTACTCCTTTTCTTTTTGCGAATACAGACTAACACGGCTGCTATTCTGAAACTTTTCTAATGCCAGTTTATCTTTTTTGAGATGAGGGGACCACAACTGTACGCAGTATCCAAGATGTGGGTGCACCAGGGATTTATATAAGGGCAATAAGATATTCTCCGTCTTATTCTCTATCCCCTTTTTAATGATTCCTAACATCCCATTTGCCTTTTTGACTGCCGCTGCACACTGCAGGCGTGTCTTCAGAGAACTACCCACGATGACTCCAAGATCTTTCTCCTGATTAGTTGTAGCTAAATTAGCCCCCACAATATTGTGTGTATAACTGGAGTTATTTTTTCCAATGTGCATTTCTTTACATTTATCCACATTACATTTCATTTGCCATTTTGTTGCCCAATCACTTAGTTTTGAGAAATCTTTTTGAAGTTCTTCACAGTCTGCTTTGGTCTTAACTATCTTGAGCAGTTTAGTATCATCTGCAAACTTTGCCACCTCACTGTTTACCCCTTTCTCCAGATCATTTATGAATAAGTTGAATAGGATTGGTCCTAGGACTGACCCTTGGGGAACACCATGAGTTACCCCTCCACATTTGAAATGACACAAACATCACTGAGTGCATCCCAAGAGCTTCCCATCCTTGGTTCTGTCCTACTACAGCTAGTATTGGGTTAGAAGCTGTACCAGTGTATAACAGAAATGGTTTGCTAAAGTCATGTTCAATAACATGATTGAATCTTTTTACAGACCCAAGGTAAAACTTAGTTAGAACAATAGTGGATTGGATCTGCTCTTGCAGCATGGTTCCTGTAGGTCTCATGTGATCTTGCCAAGAGCTAAAGAACATAGCAACTTTATCCATACAAGCTCTGGCAAATGTGTGGAACCCAATTAACATCAAGTCAATGTAGATATTAATGTTGTTCATAGTAAAGAAATCTTGGCATTTAGCCATGAAAGCAATAGGATAGTGTGCCTCAGTTTCCCTTTTCATACAGCACATCAGGTCTGGAATGTCTTTTCCCCTGTGAAAAGTTCCAAGTTCCAAGACTGTTCATGGGCATTAACTATGAAACATCAGTATAACAAGGCCTTTTAACACAAAGTGTGATCTCATGTATCACTCTTAACTTGTTCAAGGGTTTTTTCAAAAGATTAGGCACATTGTACATTTTTTCAGTTCTTGGTAATAGCAACACACTAGTTACAAGAATTACCATTAGCAAGAGCAACAAATTCATTGCAAGTGTCCATCTACAATCATTTTTCTCATGCCACACCTTTGACCCAATACCATTGGGATTTTGGCATTTTAGGGTTAGCCTGCGCCTTCCCTTTGCAAAATTAAGGTCTCTTTTTCCTCCTTGTCCTGAAGGATCAAACCCTGATTTATCTCGCTTAACAGAATTCACTGGCTGATTGGGCGTGCTGTCTGTGCTAACAGCTATTAACAAAAAGAAAAGGAGTACTTGTGGCACCTTAGAGACTAACAAATTTATTTGAGCATAAGCTTTCGTGAGTTACAGCTCACTTCATCGGATGCATTAGGTGGAAAATACAGTGACTTCATCAAATGATTAGGTGGAAAATACAGTGACTTCATTGGATGCATTAGGTGGAAAATACAGTGGGGCCCCGCTGTATTTTCCACCTAATGCATCCGATGAAGTGAGCTGTAGCTCACCGAAAGCTTATGCTCAAATAAATTTGTTAGTCTCTAAGGTGCCACAAGTTCTCCTTTTCTTTTTGCGAATACAGACTAACACGGCTGCTACTCTGAAACCAGCTATTAACAAGTCTTTCTTCTCCCAGCCAGCCAGGCAATTTGCATTACCACAGACACTAGCTTTTAAATTCTTAGCTGCTACCAATTTCAAGACTGGACACTCATTCTTCCCTTCAGCAAGATGGGGTCTTTCCCTCCCCACCTTTTTCCTAGAAGGTTGAAAGTGGAAACTTCCTGCTTCCTGTTTTTCCATTGAATGCATCCGACAAAGTGAGCTGTAGCTCACGAAAGCTTATGCTCAAATAAATTTGTTAGTCTCTAAGGTGCCACAAGTCCTCCTGTTCTTCCTGCTCACAGGAATTCCACTGGGAGTGGATGGGTCATTACCCAAAGTAAAAAACGATTTCCCCATACTAATTTCCCCCCTACTCTCACCTTCTTGTCAACTGTTGGAAATGGGCCATCCTGATTATCACTACAAAAGATTTTTCCCCCCTGCTGATAATTGATAGGTCTCCTTACAGTTGGTATGGCAACACCCATTGTTTCATGTTCTCTGTGCATATATATCTTCCTACTGTATTTTCCACTGCATGCATCCGATGAAGTGAGCTGTAGCTCACAAAAGCTTATGCCCAGATAAATTTGTTAGTCTCTAAGGTGCCACAAGGACTCCTCATTGTTTTTGCTGGCTAGGTGTGTTTACCAATTGCAGACTCTGAAGCACGGACTGCTCACTTATAGAATTAGCCCGGAGACATTCCTGTTCCAGCACCATTGTCTTGCCAACAAACTGGTTGAGCACAGCCACTTGGTCACAGGGCTGGCCAACTTTCTTAACAGTTTTTACTCCATCTGAGACCTTCTCAAAGCTATTCACACTGGATCTTTCAAAAGGAAAGTCAGTGGATCCATTTACAACAGAAAATTCCTGGCTGTTAGGAAATGAAACTTTCTTGATTAAATCACTTCCACCCCCTTCAGTTGCAGCAAACAGCTTGCAAAGACCACCCTGAAATTTTTTCTCTTCAGGAATCTTTCTTAGCACCAATTTACCTTTACCTTGCTCTACAGAAGCATTGTTCTGCTGAGCCACTTCCAACTTCTGAGTTTCACTTACATCCAGAATTACCTCTGGCCCATCAGGTGGATTCATACACAATCACCTTTCAGGCAAACTTACAGACTTCCTAGATAAAAGGTTAGAAGCCTTCTCCTTCCCTTTGCCACACACAAGTTCAGGAATCTTTTCCTTCTTGCTACAAGTTGTCAAACTGTCAGTAGGTAACACAATCAAATCACCTTTATGCTCTCCATGTGCCCTGGCTAGGATCTCACCCTGGTCAGACAGAGTTGCTACATCCTTTTCCAGACACACATTACCAACAGGCAAAATACAAGCACCAGAATTGTCTGGGCTCTGGGATTTTGCTAGGACACTAACTGGATGCGATCTAGTTACAGGGCCATTCTCCCGAGCAGACACAAACTTGGGGCCATTCCCTTCCTGGGCTTTAGCTGAATCCAGAACCAACTCTGAGACAACTGCACTATTCTCAACCATCACAGGCTGAAAGGCCCCTTCTGTCCGCTCCACAGACAAAGAAGAGCCGGACACACTTTCTCCTTTAACAGACACACAGCTTGGGATCCCATTCCCCTGGTCCCAGCACACAGGGCTGTTCACAGACAACTGCTTGGAGACCGGGGTAGCTCCCTCCACAGGCAAGTCAATACCCCTGACAGACACAGGCACGTTTCCTTCCCTGTCCCAATTCTCCACCCAGCTAACAGGTAAGGTCCAGAGACACTCACCTTCCACTCTCCTCGCCGTCCCACCCTGCTGACTAGACAAAGTCATCAGCTCACAAGGCTGCCTAGGCTCATCCAAACTTTCCTTACCAGGCACATTATCTGATGGGAGTGGCAAACTGCTGCTCTTCTCACTACACTGAGTTACTTCCATCAAATCAGTTACCTTTTTCAGGTTCACTTTTATAAGCTGTACTAGCCAACAATCCATCACCCATCAAAAATCTACCTTTTCCTTCCTCAGTTAACCTGACCATCCACTTTAATCTGCTCCTGAGAAACGTTTTCCTGACCCACAAGATCTTTCTGCTCTTTATCTAATTTCAGATTCACTTCTGAGACATTAGACAGACATTCAGAAACTTCATTCACAGATTTCAGAGTAGCAGCCGTGTTAGTCTGTATTCGCAAAAAGAAAAGCAGTACTTGTGGCACCTTAGAGACTAACAAATTTATTAGAGCATAAGCTTTCGTGAGCTACAGCTCACTTCATCGGATGCATTCAGTGGAAAATACAGTGGGGAGATTTATATACACAGAGAACATGAAACAGTGGGTGTTACCATACACACTGTAAGGAGAGTGATCAGGTAAGGTGAGCTATTACCAGCAGGAGAGCAGGGGGGGAAAAAACCTTTTGTAGTGATAATCAAGGTGGGCCATTTCCAGCAGTTGACAAGAACATCTGAGGAATGCCGGGGTGGGGTGGGGGGGAGGAGAAATAAACATGGAGAAATAGTTTTACTTTGTGTCATGACCCATCCACTCCCAGTCTCTATTCAAGCCTAAGTTAATTGTATCTAGTTTGCAAATTAATTCCAATTCAGCAGTCTCTCGCTGGAGTCTGTTTTTGAAGTTTTTTTGTTGAAGAATTGCCACTTTTAGGTCTGTAATCGAGTGACCAAAGAGATTGAAGTGTTCTCCAACTGGTTTTTGAATGTTATAATTCTTGACGTCTGATTTGTGTCCATTCATTCTTTTACGTAGAGACTGTCCGGTTTGGCCAATGTACATGGCAGAGGGGCATTGCTGGCACATGATGGCATATATCACGTTGGTAGATGCGAAGGTGAAGGATCCTCTGATAGTGCGGCTGATGTGATTAGGCCCTATGATGGTGTCCCCTGAATAGATATGCGGACAGAGTTGGCAACGGGCTTTGTTGCAAGGATAGGTTCCTGGGTTAGTGGTTCTGTTGTGTGGTGTGTGGTTGCTGGTGAGTATTTGCTTCAGATTGGGGGGCTGTCTGTAAGCGAGGACTGGCCTGTCTCCCAAGATCTGTGAGAGTGATGGGTCGTCCTTCAGGATAGGTTGTAGATCCTTGATGATGCGTTGGAGAGGTTTTAGTTGGGGGCTGAAGGTGATGGCTAGTGGCGTTCTGTTATTTTCTTTGTTGGGCCTGTCCTGTAGTAGGTGACTTCTGGGTACTCTTCTGGCTCTGTCAATCAGGTGGGTATTGTAGTTGTAGGAATGCATGATAGAGATCTTGTAGGTGTTTGTCTCTGTCTGAGGGGTTGGAGCAAATGCGGTTATATCGTAGAGCTTGGCTGTAGACAATGGATCGAGTGGTATGATCTGGATGAAAGCTAGAGGCATGTAGGTAGGAATAGTGGTCAGTAGGTTTCCGATATAGGGTGGTGTTTATGTGACCATCGCTTATTAGCACCGTAGTGTCTAGGAAGTGGATCTCTTGTGTGGACTGGTCCAGGCTGAGGTTGATGGTGGGATGGAAATTGTTGAAATCCTGGTGGAATTCCTCAAGGGCTTCTTTTCCATGGGTCCAGATGATGAAGATGTCATCAATGTAGCGCAAGTAGAGTAGGGGCGTTAGGGGACGAGAACTGAGGAAGCTTTGTTCTAAGTCAGCCATAAAAATGTTGGCATACTGTGGGGCCATGCGGGTACCCATCACAGTGCCGCTGACTTGAAGGTATACATTGTCCCCAAATGTGAAATAGTTATGGGTGAGGGCAAAGTCACAAAGTTCAGCCACCCGGTTTGCCGTGACATTATCGGGGATACTGTTCCTGACGGCTTGGAGTCCATCTTTGTGTAAACTATTTCCCCATGTTTATTCCCCCCATCCCCCGCTGTTCCTCAGACGTTTTTGTCAACTGATGGAAATGGCCCACCTTGATTATCATTACAAAAGGTTTCTTCCCCTCCCCCCACTCTCCTGCTGGTAATAGCTCACCTTACCTGATCACTCTCCTTACAGTGTGTATGGTAACACCCATTGTTTCATGTTCTCTGTGTATATAAATCTCCCCACTGTATTTTCCACTGCATGCATCCAATGAAGTGAGCTGTAGCTTATGAAAGCTTATGCTCAAATAAATTTGTTAGTCTCTAAGGTGCCACAAGTCCTCCTTTTCTTTTTACATAGCTTCATAGATATTAAGGTCAGAAGGGACCATTATGATCATCTAGTCTGACCTCCTGCACAAGGCAGGCCACAGAATCTCACCCACCCACTCCTGCAAAAAAGCTCTCACCTATGTCTGAGCTATTGAAGTCCTCAAATCATGGTTTAAAGACTTCAAGGAGCAGAGAAGCCTCCTTCAAGTCACCCATGCCCCATGCTACAGAGGAAGGCGAAAAACCTCCAGGGCCTCTTCCAATCTGCCCTGGGGGAAAATTCCTTCCCGACCCCAGATATGGTGATCAGCTGAACCCTGAGCATATGGCATCCCATCACAGGCCATTGGGCCTATTTACCATGAATAGTTAAAGATCAATTAATTGCCATGATAGTTATGCCTTGAATATTACACCCCCTTCCCCCCCAGCCAGGGGAGCAACCCTCCTTCCACCCCACACAGCCAGGGAGTGACCCCACCCACAGTGAGGATGAGCAACACCCCCCCACAGCTAGAGTGAGTGATACCCTATGGCCAGGGCAACCCCGCAGCAAGGTGAGCAGCCCGGCTCCCCCAACCCCACCCCCACCCCAGGGAGATGGAGCTTGGGAGGGGAGATGGGGAGAAGGGTATCTGAGTGGGGGAGGGGACGTGGGGAGGGCACCGGGTGGAAGGAGAGGGGGATGCGGAGCAGGTGACTTCCGCATCAGGCTTCTGAGCACCCTGCCCCTGTGTCCCGCAGACGGCCAGGGGCCCCTGCACTTTGGTGTCTGTTCCACCTGGCTGGCCCAGCTTCAGGAGGGGGACATGGTGCCTGCCTTCATCAGAGGGTAAGGGGGGCCGGGACCCTGTATGGGATACAGAGCCAAGGGGGGTGGCTGGCAGAGCTGGGACCCTGCCCTGGGGCACAGAGCCTGGATGGGGGCTGGCGGGGCTGGGACCCTGCCTGGGGCACAGAGCCTGGATGGGGGCTGGGACCCTGCCCAGGACAGAGCCAGGGTGGGGGGAGGGGGGACCCTGCATGGGGCGTAGGGCGGGGGCTGGTGGGGCTTGGACCCTGCCCGCATGCTCCCTCCTGTGGCTCTTCCACCCCACAGGCCCCACATCTCCCAGCATGCCCTGCTCCACCCCTCGTCTGGGGACCCCTCCTGCTCCCATTAACCCTTTCTGCTGCCATGGCCCCTGCCCCGAGGCCCTGCAATGCACTGGCTGCTCGACCCCGGTGCCATGCGCCAGACACTGTCACTCCCCACACAGGGCCCCGTCCTTCCGGCTCCCGCAGGACCCCAGTGCCCCCTGCATCCTGGTGGGTCCAGGCACCGGCATCGCCCCCTTCCGGGGCTTCTGGCAGCAGCGGCTGCACGACATGGAGACGGAAGGTCAGACGGGCCGGGGGGGCTGGGCAGGGAGGCTGCATGGTGGCTGGGGGGCCTGGATTGGGCGGGGAGGCTGGGGGTTCCTAGGGCTCATGGCCTGGGCAGGTTGTGGGACTGGGGACAGGGCCTGGGGGGGCCTGGATTGGGTAGGGGAGTTGCGAGTTCCTAGGGCTCTTGGTTGGGGGGACCTGGCGTGCCTTGCCAAGGGGCACTGGGAGGGCCAGGGTGTGTCCGGGAGGGGTCTCGGCAGGGCCAGGGCGGGAGCAGGTTCCCGGGGCTGGGGGGCCACCACTGCCCCTAACCCTGCCCCTGCCCTCCAGGCCTCCGGCCGGGTGAGATGATCCTGGTATTTGGCTGTCGCTGTGCCCGCCTCGACCACCTCTACCAGCAGGAGGCGCTGGAGGCCCAGCAGAAGGGGGTGCTGAGCCAGGTGCTGACAGCTTTCTCCAGGGACCCCGACGTCCCCAAGGTAACGGGGGCTGCGCCCAGGGGGGCTGGCTGGGGGGCCGGGGTGGCTCACACTGACGCTCTGCCCTGCCCCAGGCCTACGTGCAGGACGTCCTGCGGACGCAGCTGCCGGGCGACGTGTACCAGGTGCTGTGCCAGCGCGGGGGCCACCTCTACGTCTGCGGGGACGTCACCATGGCCACCGGCGTCCTGCAGACGGTGCAGCAGATCCTGGCCCAGGAGGGAGGCATGACGCTGGCTGAGGCCGGAGACTTAATCAACGAACTCCGGGTACGGGGTGAGGGAGCAGCTCCAGCTGGGGGCACGGGGACACGGGCAGCCTGGGCTAGGCAAGTAGGGGGCTGCGGGTCGGCAGTGAGGGGCACCGGCTGAGCTGGGGGGGTGGGACCCCAGGGCTGTGATAGGGGCTGCGGGTTGGGACTGAGGGGTGCCGGCAGGGCTGGGATAGGGGCTGCGGGTTGGGACGGAGGGGGGCTGGAATTGCAGGGCTCCCTGGGCATTATTCTCGGTGCTCTGCGGGTGCTGCCCTGCCCGGCGCCCCTCACCGCGGGTCTCTCCCCCAGGACCAGAACCGCTGCCATGAGGACATCTTCGGCCTGACGTTCCGCACGCAGGAGGTGGCCTCGCGGATCCGCTCTCAGTCCTTCTCGGCGCAGGCACGGAGCCCGCTGGACCCCCCCCCTGAGTGACCCCTGGCTCCTCGGCCCATGGGGGTGGGAGCAGGGCCCTTTGCCCCACTGCTGCTGCCTCCCCCCCCCGCAGCCCCCCAATAAAGCATTTAGTTTTGATAATTGCAGCTTGTCATTTTCCACGATGCCTCTAGCGACTGGGGGATCAGCCCCGTCTCCGGTGTGGCCTCCCGCGCCCCCATGGTCTGGGGCCCAGCCCCGCTGCGAGGGCAGGGCCACCCATTCAGACTCTGCCAAGCCGCAGCCGGGCATGGGTCCGATGGCTTCGGGGCATGGAGCTGGCCAGCACAACCGGCTGCACCAAGGCAGAGAAGGCAGCCGGTCACCCCGGGCTGCTGCTGCTCCAGGGGCCAAGGAGCCAGCTGCTTTCCTAGGGCCCGGGCCCCGGGGCACCTGGCAGGGGGCAGAGCTGGGGGCCACTGGGCTAGGCAAGTAGGGGGCTGCGGGTCGGCAGTGAGGGGCAACGGCAGAGCTGGGGGGGTGGGACTCCGTCCGGGAAGGACGGGGCTCTGGCCCGGGGGCGGGGTCAGTCTGTGAATGGGCGGGGCTCTGGTCCACGGAGGGGCAGGGTGAGTCCGGGGAGGGGCGGAGCTCTGATTTGGGGGCGGGGTCGGTTCAGGGAGGGGCGGGGCTCTGGCCCGGGGGCGGGGTCAGTCTGTGAATGGGCGGGGCTCTGGTCCAGGGAGGGGCAGGGTGAGTCCGGGGAGGGGCGGAGCTCTGATTTGGGGGCGGGGTTGGTTCAGGGAGGGGCGGGGCTCTGGCCCGGGGGCGGGGTCAGTCTGTGAATGGGCGGGGCTCTGGTCCAGGGAGGGGCAGGGTGAGTCCGGGGAGGGGCGGAGCTCTGATTTGGGGGCGGGGTCGGTTCAGGGAGGGGCGGGGCTCTGGCCCGGGGGCGGGGTCAGTCTGTGAATGGGCGGGGCTCTGGCCCAGGGAGGGGCGGGGCTCCGGCTTGGGGGGCGGGGTCAGGCGCGGAAGCTCTCGGTGGCGACGATCCGCCCCCCGTGGCGCGGTGCATTGTGGGTCGGCCGGGGCCGCCGCTGCCGTGATGCTGCTGGTGCTGCTCCGGGCGGCGCGCGGAGGCTGCCGGGCCAGGGCCAGGTACCGCGTCACCCGGACGCCTGGGTTCTCCCGTCTGCCCCCCCCCCCCCCGCAGTGCGCGCTGGGGTGTCCTCGTGCACGTGGCCGCTGGAGCCCCCACGGCACGCGCGTGTGTGACACGCTCATAGCCCCGCACCAGCCCCCCCCGGGCGGAGACGCGCCCCCCCTCCTGCGTGGCGGGGGGGGAGCAGGGCGTGGGGTTGTGGGGTGGGCGCGGGGGGAGCAGGGCGTGGGGTGGGCGCGGGCGCGGGGGGGAGCAGGGCATGGGGTGGGCGCGGGCGCGGGGGGGGAGCAGGGCGTGGGGGTGTGGGGTGGGCGCGGGGGGGAGCAGGGCCTGTGGTGGGCGCGGGCGCGGGGGGGAGCAGGGCGTGGGGTGGGCGCAGGCGCGGGGGGGAGCAGGGCGTGGGGTTGGCGCGGGGGGGAGCAGGACGTGGGGTTGGCGCGGGGGGGAGCAGGGCATGGGGTGGGCGCGGGCGCGGGGGGGAGCAGGGCGTGGGGGTGTGGGGTGGGCGCGGGGGTGCAGGGAGCTGGGCACCGGGGTGGAGCAGGGCGTGGGGTGGGCGCGGGCGCGGGGGGGAGCAGGGCGTGGGAGTGTGGGGTGGGCGCGGGGGGGAGCAGGGCCTGTGGTGGGCGTGGGCGCGGGGGGGAGCAGGGCGTGGGGTTGGCGCGGGCGCGGGGGGGAGCAGGGCGTGGGGGTGTGGGGTGGGCGCGGGGGGGAGCAGGGGGGAGCAGGGTGTGGGGTGGGCGCGGGGGGGAGCAGGGCGTGGGGTGGGCGCGGGGGGGAGCAGGGCGTGGGGGTGTGGGGTGGGCGCAGGGGTGCAGGGAGCTGGGCACCGGGGTGGAGCAGGGGAGAGTGGGCACCGCCCGGGGCACCTCATCCCGCTCTTCTCCTTTCAGGTATGTGGCCAGTCATGCCAGAGTCTCCGGCCCCCTCCGAGCCGCCGGCCGCCTCGCCGCGCCGTCCCCAGCCCTGCCCCGCTGCCCCTTCTCGCTGGGCCGGGCCGCCGCGCTCCTGGCGGGGCCAGCCTTGCTGGGCCTGGGGGCTGGCCTCGCCCGCAGCGGAGCTCATTGCCAGGAGGCTGGGAGCCCCGGCCCGGCCCCCGCCTCCCCCAAGCCAGAGCCCGACTTCAACTGGGCCGAGTTCTGGAAGTTCCTTCGCCCGCAGCTGCTGGCTCTGTCGGCAGCCGTCGTGGTAAGAACCTCCCGGTACGCCCCCCAGGGAATGTGGGGGAGCCTGGAGGAGGAGCCCAGCCCCCTGCTGGACCAACAGGCTCCAGCCTTGGCCAGTCTGGGGGCTCCCGGGCCCGTACCCCCCTCAGACATCCGTCTGAGCCAGGTGGCCCTGGGAGTGATGCCCCCAGGGGTCAATGCTGGGCTCTGATCTCTCTCTGCAGTTTGCCTTGGGTGTGGCCCTGCTCAACATCCGGATCCCCATGCTCCTGGGGGAGCTGGTGAATGTGGTGGCACGCTGCACCCAGCAGCGGGTTGGGAACTACCTGCGTGAGATGCGCCGGCCTGCCTTCCGCCTGCTCCTGCTCTACAGCCTGCAGGTGAGCTGGGGGGGCAGGGAGGGCTGTGAGCCGTTGGGCTCTGAGCACCCCCCACCCCGGTCATCTCTAACAGAAATATGCAGCCGCTGTCCCAGACAACCCGAGGGGGCCAAATGCTGTACCCAGATCTAAGAAATTCCCCGGATCACCCCAGGGCCTTAGATCACTCGGCCTTACATCTGTACCTGGCAAACTGGTTGAAATGATCATTAATAACAGTCTATTAAAAGACCTGGAAGATCAGGGTTTCACAGGGTCTAACCAGCGTGATTTCTGCCAAGGAAAAATCACATCTCACTCATCTACTGAATGAGCTGACGTAATTTAGACTTTCAAAAGGCCTTTTCCAAGGTCCCCCACAAGACAAGAGGTGGCTAAAGAAGTGAAGTCATCCTGGATGAGAGAGACAGTATTGTCATGGATCAAAGGCTGGCTGGGCATAGAAAGCGAGAGCAGGACTAAAGAACACAAGGTTAACAGCGGGGCCTGAAGGCACCAGGCTAGGTCCTGTGCTTAATGAATTTATCAGTGGTCTGGAAAGGAGGGTGAGCAGGGAAGTAGCAGCATTTGCAGCTGAGAAGTTATTTAGGTGAATCAGGCCCAGAGAGGGCGGTGAGGAACTCAGAGATCCCAAGCCCAGCTGGGTGAAACGGCTGCATGACTGCCAGTGAAGTTCACTGCTGATAAATACTAAGTAATGCGCATTGGAGGGGAAAATACGAACAACTTGTCCACCTGACAGGGCTCGACATTAACTGTGTCAGCCCAGAAAAGGGATCTGGGCGTCAATGCCGACAGCTCAGTGGAGATCTCTGCTCAATGCACAGCTGTTGTCAAAAAAGCTGAGGTGATGTTGGGATGCTTAAGGACTGGGGAGGTGAACAACAGAGAATATTCAAATGCCTTTTTATAAACCAATGGCACCACCTCCTCTGGATCCTGTGTGCAGCACGGGCGCTCTGTCCCAGACAGGCTATTGCAGAGTTAGAGGGGGTTCAGACAAGGGCCACAGAGATGACCCCGGACCTGGAAACACTCTGTTACAAAGCGAGATTGGAACGACTGGGATTGTTACCGCAGAGAGCAGACGTGTGAGAGGCCGCGTGAGAAGTCTATAAAATAACGCCTGGCCTAAATCAGTGAGATCGGGCCTGGCTTTGCTTCCTGACTCGTAACACGAGGACGAGGGGCCAGTCCATGAAATTAAATGGTGGGACGTTCCAAACTGATCTGAGGAAATACTGTCCCACAATGTGTGGTTGGACTGTGGAACTCTCTGCCACAGGAGGTTGCTGAGGCCAGGGACTGAGGAAGATTCAAAGAGGATGTTTTATGTGGGTACCAAGATATTCAGGTAGAGCCCTGTGTGGGACTGTTGTTTAATCCTGCTCCCGCTAGTATGGCAGCAGGGCCCACGGGATCCCAGCCCCGCAGCAGGGCTCTGCACTAGTCCTGCACAGGGTGCTACATCCTGGGATGTTTTAATTCCTGGCACCACCTCTGTGGCAGGATGTGAAAGCCACTGCTGGTCCCTGCCTCCTGGGGTTGGGATGAGATTTGAGGAGGGGCCAGTCACCCCAGATCCACAGCAGTGGGGCTCTCATAGGTGCTCTTGGGCAGGGCGCTGGGCTTGCGGGCCTCGGGCTGACTGCTGTGGCCATTCCTCCATCCCAGGGGCTGCTGACCTTCAGCTACATCGTGCTGCTGGCTCGGGTTGGGGAGCGGGTGGCCGGCAGCATGCGCAAGGCCCTCTTCGCATCCCTGCTGCGGTA
The DNA here is from genome assembly GCF_009764565.3 of Dermochelys coriacea. NCBI lineage: Eukaryota > Metazoa > Chordata > Testudines > Dermochelyidae > Dermochelys > Dermochelys coriacea. The sequence goes on from NC_050069.1 coordinate 271,721,660, forward strand.
AATCCATCCACTCGGGGGGGATGCGTGGGAAGGAGTGTGGGTTGATGCCTGTAGGGGAAAGGGCAGCATTGGGGGAGGGCTGGGGGCAATGGCTGCAGTGGGGGGGCATGTTTGGGGAGCAAGGGGTAGGGGAATGACAGGTTGGTTGGGGGGAAGGAGGTAGAGGGTCGTTGGGGGGGCTGGCTGAGGAACGGGGGTTGGTTGGGGAGCGGGAGGTTGGTTGGGGGGCTGGGGTTGCAGGGGGGTTGGTTGGGGGAACAGAGGGGGGTGAGCTGGGGGAGTTGGAAGCAGCAGCTCCTGCAGGCCCCTCCCCCCCAGCCCCTGTCCCATCCCCCCCAGACAGGACATGGCGTTCTTTGATGCCAACCAGACGGGGCAGCTGGTGAATCGGCTCACAACCGATATCCAGGAGTTCAAATCCTCCTTCAAACTCGTCATCTCCCAGGTGAGGCTCATGGGAGCAGCCCCAGGTGTCCCGGGGCAGCCCCATCCTCTCCCAGCCAGCACCCCCCACCCTGGGTGCTGAGTGCCCCGCCCTTGGCCTCTCCTGACTCTGCTGGGGAGGGCCTGGGGGCCCCACGGGATCCCACTGACTGGGTCTCTGCCTCCAGGGTCTGCGCAGTGTCACGCAAACTGTGGGCTGCTTCGCCGCGCTCTACCTGCTCTCGCCCAAGCTGACCGGGCTGCTCCTGGTGGTGATGCCCAGCTTGGTGGGCGCCGGTGCCCTGATCGGCTCTGTCCTGCGCAGCCTCTCCCGCCAGGCCCAAGAGCAGGTAACGCCCCCTGTGAAGGGTTGGGTCACAGGGATCCCCTTGGGACTGTCACCGGACGTGCTGAGATTACCTCCGAGCCCATTTTCCCTGCCAGCCTGGGACTCCAAAACCCTGCCTTGTTGAGCCAGACACGCCAGCCTGCTGCAAACACAGACCCCGGTCAGGGCCACACCCCCAAAGCTGCAGACTTAACTGAAAACCACTCAGCAGGCTCCCTGTTTCCAGCACCCAGACACCCAGCTCCCAATGGGATCCAACCCCCAAATAAAATCGTTTTACTCTGTAGAAAGCTTATACAGGATAAATTCATAAAATTGTCTGCTCTCTATAACACAGATAGAGAGAGATGCACAGCTGTTTGCTCCCCCAGTATTATTCACTTACTCTGGGTTTACCAATAAACAAAAGTGATTTTATTAAGTATAAAAAGTAGGATGTAAGTGGTTTCAAGTAATAACAGACAAAACAAAGTAATTTACCAATCAAAATAAACCAATACACGCAAGTCTAAGCCTAATACATTAAGAAACTGATTACAGGTAAATCTAACCCTTAGAGATGTTTCAATACGCTTCTTTCACAGACTCGACTCCTTCCTAGTCTGGGCCCAGTTCTTTCCCCAGTACAGTCCTTGTTAGTTCCAGCCGGCATCCCTGGTGGGATGCAGGGGTTTTCACATGATTGGGACCCTCCTTGTGCTGTTCCACTCACTTTTCTAGCTGTCACATGGCGGGAATCTTTTGTCTTTCTGGGTCCCCACCCCTCCTTCTAAATGGAAAAGTACCAGATTTAAATGTTTCAGAGTAGCAGCCATGTTAGTCTGTATCCGCAAAAAGAAAAGGAGGACTTGTGGCACCTTAGAGACTAACAAATTTATTTGAGCATAAGCTTTCGTGAGCTACAGCTCACTTCATCGGAAAGCTTATGCTCAAATAAATTTGTTAGTCTCTAAGGTGCCACAAGTCCTCCTTTAGATTTAAGATGGATTCCAGTATCATGTGACATGCCCTCATTCTTCATTACCCAGGGGCTGGCCCACCCGTACACAGGAAGGCTTGCAGGTAAAGAAACCATCTACAACAATTGTCCGAGTCAATGGGAGCCATCAAGATTCTAAACCTGCAGGGGCCCAGACTTTGCATGATTATAGTAGGACCTCAGAGTTGTACTTGATATGCCTAGCTTCAGATACTAGAACCATAGAATAGCAGGGTTGGAAGAGACCTCAGGAGGTCATCTAGTCCAACCCCCTACATGCGTACAAATAGGATGACCACACTCAGTAGGTTATAACCTTTGCAATGATACCTTACAAGAGATCTTTTGCATGAAGCGTATTCCAGTTACGTCATATTCACAGTCAGAAGCATATTTCCATAAAACATTATGGAGAGCAACGTCTCTGCCCGCCCCACCCTGCCAGGCCCAGCGCAGCAGGTAACACCCCCCGCCCCCCAGGGCCAGGAGCAGACAACACCCCCGCTCTCCTGCCAGGCACAAACGATGGCTGTGCGTTTGTGGGCCCCCGGTACGGTGGGAGTGTTGAGGTGGCAGGTGCCCCAGCCATGGCTTCTCCTGCCCCATCGGGCAGGCAGCGCCCGCAGAGCAAGGTAGCCTGTGACCGTCTCTCTGCAGGTGGGCAAGGCTACGGGGGTGGCAGATGAGGTGCTGGGAAACGTGCGGACTGTGCGGGCCTTTGCCATGGAGGACACAGAGCTGGCGTAAGTACCAGGCAGTGGCTTTGTCATCCCCCCCCCGCCCCACTCACACCAACCCCACATGCACATACTCCCTGCTGCCCAGACCCCAAAGCTGGGACTTGTTCCTTGCCATCTGGGCCAGCTCTGGGGGGCGCTGTGCAGGAGAGGTGCTGTAAGGAAGGCCTTGCAGCCGCCAGCCCCGCCCCTGGTGTGGGTCACCAATACCCCCTTGCCTTGCAGCCTGTACTGCCACGAGGTGGATCGGTCGAGCCGGCTGAACGAGAAGTTGGGCAGGGGCATCGCTGTCTTCCAGGGGCTGTCCAACGTGGTGCTGAACTGTGAGTGGACGGCGCATGGCTGGGCCGTGCTGTAACCAGCCCCCCCAGGTCCTGTCTGTTCACTAGGGTGGGCCACACGGCCCCCCCCACCTCCAATGGAGCCTCTGGGCTCCAGCACTCCTCCTCCCCCCCCATGAGCTCTGCCACTGAGTCTCTCTGAGCCAGGCTCTAGGGAAACCTCATCGCGCCCAGCCAGGATCGGCCCTGGCACCAGGAGCCTTTTCCCCCCAGAGCAGGTTTGTCAGTCGCCTGGAACAAGCCCTCAGTAGCGCAGAGATGCAGTCTGGACTGGCTACCCCCAGGACTCCCGTCAGCCATGCTACTATAGGGCCCCTGTGACCCTTCTCCCGTCCCGTCCGCCATGAGCCCCATGGCTGTGACATCCCCCTGCCCTCCAGCACTGCTCTGGCTAAGGGCTCGGCTCTGCTCCCTGCAGGAAGCTAGGGAAGCAGTTGGCTCCAGGTTAATCTGCAGCCAGTGAGTCTCTGCGGGGGCCTCTGGCCAGCCTAGGCAACCCTAATGGTTCTGTCTCCACCTCGCCCTGACTCCCCTGGGCAACGATGCCAAGGCCATAGGGACAGACTAACTGGGATGCGGAGAATTCCCCCGGGGTGTGCCCACACCATGCAGTGCCAGCCGCTCAGCCCGCCCTGTGCACCCAGCCAGGTGCCAGCCGCTGCGCTCCACCCCAGAGGAGGCTGCCTTTCCGGGCTGTTAGGGAAATACTTCGGCATCTCTCAGTGTGAGGGCACTGTGCCAGCCAGTGGGTCTGAGGGGGGCTGCGGGCTTCTCCTCTCTCCTGTGTCCCACTCCCTGTGGCGGGGCTGGAAGTCCTCATGTCACCATGCCGCTCTCTGCCCCTGCAGGTATTGTGCTGGGCACCGTCTTTGTGGGGGGCTCCCTCATGGCTGGGGAGGAGCTCTTGCCTGGAGACCTCATGTCCTTCATGGTGGCTTCGCAGACAGTGCAAAGGTCAGAGAGCAACAGTTGTGTGCATTTCACCCCTGGGGTGAAGCTCACCATGAGAGTCGTTATCAGTGGGTCACAGTCAGGCTGGAAGGGAATAACGAGTGGGATCCGGCAGGGATTGGTTCTGGGTCTGGTTCTGTTCAATATCGTCACTGATTTAGATAACGGCGTAGAGAGTACACTTATCAAGTTTGCGGACGATACCAAGCTGGGAGGGGCTGCAAGTGCTTTGGAGGACAGGATGAAAATTCAAAAGGATCTGGACAAACTGGAGAAATGGACTGAAGTAAACTGGATGAAATTCAATAGGGACAAATGCAAAGCCCTCCACTTAGGAAGGAACAATCAGTTGCACACATACACAATGGGAAATGACTGCCTAGGAAGGAGTCCTGCGGAAAGGGATCTGGGGTCACAGTGGATCACAAGCTAAAGATGAGTCAACAGTGTAACAAACATCATTCTGGGCTGTATGAGCAGGAGTGTTGTAAGCAAGACACAAGAAGTAATTCTTCCGCTCTGCTCCGCGCTGATTAGGCCTCAACTGGAGCATTGTGTCCAGTTCTGGGCACCACGTTTCAGGAAAGATGTGGACGAACTGGAGAAAGTCTAGAGAAGAGCAACAAAACTGATGAAAGGTCTAGAACACATGACCGGTGCGGGAAGATTGAAAACACTGGGTTTGTTTAGTCCGCGGCAAAGAAGACTGAGGGGGGACGTGAGAACAGTTTTCAGGTACATAAAAGGTTGTTACAAGGAGGAGGGAGAGGAATTGTCCTTCTTAACCTCTGAGGACAGGACAAGATGCAATGGGCTTAAATTGCAGCAAGGGCAGTTTAGGTTGGACATTAGGAAAAACCTCCGACCTGCCAGGGTGGTTCAGCACTGGAATAAATTGCCCAGGGAGGTTGTGGAATCTCCCTCGTTGGGGATTTTTAAGAGCAGGTTGGACAAACACCTGTCAGGGATGGTCTGGATGCTGTGTAGTCCTGTCGTGAGTGCAGGGGACTGGACTAGGCGACCTCTCGAGGTCCCGTCCAGTCCCATGATTCTATGTCCCCGTGCCCAGTGCTGAGCAGAGCCTCTCCCCTTGTCTCGGCAGGTCCATGGCCAACATCTCCGTCCTGTTTGGACAGGTAGGTGGGGCAGGGACTGGCTGGCTCGGTCCCCCTTTGACACCTCCCCGCTCTTGTGGGGCTAGCAGCATGACACAGGCTACCGAGGGCCAGGGTGACCTGTACCAGCAGCTGGTTCACAGGGCTTGCTTGCTGCTTCTGGGCGGAGGGATTGGGACAAGTGCCGGCCTGTCTGGTTGGTTGAAGGTACAACTGGCCAGATCCTGCCTGGTTGTTCTTTATCCATATGCCCTGCTCTGGCCCAACTGCTGCATCTTGTAAACTGAGGCAAGGACCCCTGAGGCACAACAGTGGTGATGGGGGTTCCTGCTGCGCCCCTATGCTGGCCCCAGACTGTCAGCTGGGCAAGGGAGAAGGGCCGGGCCCCCACTGGCCAGGGCCCTTCCAGCACACGATGCCATGTGGCCATGGAGGGGTGACGCAAACGGGGCTGCCCCAGTGACATGGTGACCAGGGCATCGGGCAGTCCCACCCCATTGCTGTCCCCGCAGGTCGTGCGAGGCCTCAGCGCTGGAGCCCGTGTCTTTGAGCTCATGACCCTGGAGCCGACTGTGTCCCTGTCCGGGGGGGACCGGATCCCCAGCCACTCCCTGCTCGGCCACATCTGCTTCCAGGACGTCTGCTTCAGGTGAGAGCAGCTGGCGGGGGGGCTCTGGTCTGTGCCACTGGGCACCTGTCATTCTCATCCTCTGTACCACCCTTCCCCCAGCCCTGCCGGTGCCCCTCACTCCCGACCCGCAGCCCCTGCCAGCCCAGCCCTGCCCCCCCAGCCCTACCGGTGCCCCTCACTCCCGACCCGCAGCCCCTGCCAGCCCAGCCCTGCCCCCCCCCAGCCCTGCCGGTGCCCCTCACTCCCGACCCGCAGCCCCTGCCAGCCCAGCCCTGCCCCCCCAGCCCTGCTGGTGCCCCTCACTCCCGACCCGCAGCCCCTGCCCCCCCAGCTCTGCCTTGCCCCTCACTCCCAGTTGCACAGCTTCTCCGCACTTGCCCAGCACTTGGCCACGCTGTCTGCCCTGCCCAGCCTGACCCCTCTCTTCTTGCTGTCGCAGTTACCCCACGCGCCCCAGCTGCCCGGTGCTACGGAACTTCAGCCTCACCCTACCCCCTCGCAAGACAGTGGCCATCGTGGGCGAGTCGGGAGGAGGTACCACAGGAAGTGCCCAGGTTCCTCCCACCCCTTGGCTGCCCCTAGGCCATGAGTGCCAAGAGGCCCTCCCCCACCCCAAATCCGTCACAGGTGGGGTCTCGCAGGGCAGCCAGTCCAGAGAGGGGCGGGGAGGAGCCAAGGTCTCATGGGGAATGGGGGAATGGTCCTGGCTCCCTGCCCCCCTGCCCTCCCAGAGCTGGGATAGAACCCAGGCTTCCTGGCTCCCAGCCTACTTGGCCCCACTTCAGGTCAGAGTTCAGTCCCCTGCAGACTCTGAAATGGCCCCTGCCCCTCCCTGGGCTGTGGGCAGTGCCGTGGGCCATGCTGCTGCCAGCCTCGTCCCCTTGCCCCGCAGGGAAGTCGACGGTGGCGGCACTGCTGGAGCGTTTCTATGAACCCACGCGGGGGGCCATCACGCTGGACGGACGGGAGCTCTGCACCCTGGACCCCTCATGGCTACGGGGGCAGGTCATTGGCTTCATCAGCCAGGTGAGAGGGGCGAGAGAGTGCAGGGAGCAGGGAATGGGGTGGTGGGGGGAGTGGAGCGCAAGGCGGGGGTCAGGCTGCTCCCAGCACTGAAACGGTATCTCCCCCCCACCCCAGGAGCCTGCGCTCTTTGGAACGACCATCCTGGAGAACATCCGCTTTGGCAAGCCCAGCGCGACCGACGCCGAGGTCTACGCCGCGGCCCAGCTGGCCAACGCCGACAGCTTCATCCGCAGCTTCCCCCAGGGCTATGGCACCATCGTGGGTGAGTGCAGGGCCCTGGCACCTTCCTCTGCCCCCACTCACCCGTCACTGCCCGTGGCTGGGGAGCAAAGTGGGCACTGTCTGTGGGGGGAGTAGCTGCTGGCTGGAGCTGCCAGACCTGATCCGAGTGGAAATACGGCTGTGGCGAGGTCTCCATGACACAGGGTCAGTGGAGCCGGGGCAGCCCTGCTGTAGCTCAGCTGGTGCCATGGGCCAGAACCAGGGTCCAGGGAGAGGGCCCCTGCCTTGGGCTCTAACAGGCCGGATGGGACGGGCAGAACAGCCCCACAGAGCCCCGCCCCTGTCCCCCCAGGTGAGCGCGGCGTGATGCTGTCGGGGGGCCAGAAGCAGCGTGTGGCCATCGCCCGGGCCCTCCTTAAGAACCCGTCGGTGCTGATCCTGGACGAGGCCACGAGCGCACTGGACACAGAGTCGGAGCAGGTGGTGCAGGAGGCACTGGAGCGGGCCATGGCTGGCCGCACTGTGCTGGTCATCGCCCACCGGCTCAGCACCATCCAGGGCGCCGACCTCATCGTGGTGCTGGCCCGGGGCTGCGTGGCTGAGGTGAGGGGGGACGAGGCTGGGCGGGGGGGCAGAGTCCTGCAGGTGGGGTTGGCAGGGGGCCAGTTCTGGAGGCACAGAGTGTTGTGGGTGGGGGGCGCATGGGGAGGTACAAGGGCGCAGGGACGAGACCGGTGTTCTGGGTGGGTGGTCCCCGGGTCGGCGGGGGCATGGGGAGGTACGAGGGTGCGGGGATGAGACGGGTGTTTTGGGGGCATGGGATGTTCTGTGTGGGCGGTCCCCCTGGTGGGAGGGGCACAGAGGCATTCTGGGGGGGTACAGGGAGCGCAGGGCCAAGGTTGGGCGTGGCCGGCTCTGTGACCTCCTCTTCCCCCCCCCCCCCGGTCTTCCCCCAGGCGGGGACTCATGCAGAGCTGCTACGCCGGAGTGGGCTGTATGCTGAGCTCATCCGCAGACAGGCCATGGAGCAGCCCTGAGCGGGGACGAGCCCAGCAGAGACCCTGGATCGGTGCACTGACCTCTGGTGCTGGGGCCTGCCCGGCCACGGGCCCCTCTGTGCCCCTGGGTGGGGGTCCCGGCCCCCTTCTGCTCTGCCCCCAGGCTGGCACTGGCCCCAGCCCCCTCCTCTATCCCTGGGCGCGGCTCCCTGGCTCTGGCTCCCCTCCCCGGCTCTGCCCCTGGGCCTGGGCCACGGCCCGAAGCAAGGTGCTGGGTGCCCAGGTTCGTGCTGTGCCCCGTCCGCCAATAAAAGCCAAGTGCAGCTGCAGCTGTTGTCTGGGACGGGGTGGGGTTGGGGGGTGCGGGCGGTGGCAGGGGAAGCTGGGACTAGCCAGACCCGCTTCACTACCCTAGTGATCAGCCCCTGATGTCATCTCCTGCCCCTCCCCCCTGCCTGGCGGGGGCTCTGGCCGTGCCCCCAACGTGCCCCAGGGGAGGTGCACTCATGAGGGCTCCCAGGGATCTGGGGGTTGCCATGGGGATGGGGATGTGACTCAGAACCACCCCGCCCCAGGGACTCGTCCCTGCCCCGGCTCAGGCTGTGCAGGGGCCCAGGCAAGTGGAGTAATGGGCTGAGGGCCTGGGCCAAGTCCTCAGGCCTCATGTCTCCTCTCCTCAGTCCCAGCCTGTCCCCCACTACAGGCTCAGTCCCAGGCCAGAGCCTTCTGACCCTCTCCAGCTTGGGGGCCCCCAGCAGTGGCAGGAAACGCTCCCGTGCCCTCCTGCACCCTCTCCCCAGAGCCCCGGCCTGGAGGCAGGTTGGGGGCCCCTTGGCTGACTGGCTGCTCCCTGCTGCTATGCAACCCCCTGGGAATCGGTGACACCCCAGCAGGGGGTGCAGGCTGAGCCCGACAGGCCCCACCAGGTTCCCCGCAGGTGCTCCAGGGGCTGGTGGGGGGAGAGGGGCTCATTCCCTTGAGGGCTCCCAGCCTGGGCCTGCAGCAGGGGTGTGGGCACTGGGGGTCCCTGGCAGGTTCATCCCTGCGCAGGGAGTGCTGGGGGGCTCTGACCCAGAAGGGGAGTTTGTCTCTGGGCTGGGATCCCAGGGGCTGACAGCAGAGAGAGCAGCCGAGAGGCTGGGGTGTGGGGAGAGTGTCCCCCAGGGAGGGCAGCTCCTGGCCCTGGGGACTGGCCAGCAGGGGTCATGTCCTGCAGACCTGTGGGTGCCACCTCACCCTGGTCCCCCACTAGACACCTTTCTGGGTTAGTGGGGCAAGCTGGGCTCTCTGCAGGGCCAGAGCTTCGTTCTGAGCTCTCCAGGTGGGGCCTGCGCCCAGTGCAGGAAGGTGGGCAGGGCCAGTATGTGCCTGACTCCACAGCAGCGGCTGCACCTTGGCAAGTGCCCTTCACCTGTACCCAGTGCGGGCACCACTTCCTGCAGCAGGGAGTCCTGTGTGTGCCCAGCGAGGAGAGCCCCTGCCATGGACACAGCGAGCCAGGCCATCCACCATCATGTGCATGAGCGAGTGCCCTTCCCTGGCCCTCACCGCACCCAGCCCTGCTGCTACAAGGCCAGCCCCATCCTGCGCTGGGTCAGGGGCCCACAGGGAGAGTCAGATGCAGCTGAGCAGCTAGGTCTCTGCACCCAGTGCGGGAGGGGCCTCAACACAAAGGCTTCCTCCATCACAGCCCGGGCAGCATCTGGACCTGTGAAACCCAGGCCAGGTAGACGGGATGTGTGGAGCCAGGAACCCGTCACCCAAGCATGTACTGGGACCGAGATGAAGTACCGGGGGGCTGGGCTGTTCCGCCTTCACGCCCTTTGGGGGGAAGCTGGCGACAGCAGCTTGGCTGCAGGACAAGAGGACGGCGTGGGCGGCACCACGGCGGGCTGCTTCTCCTGGTTCTCAGCCTGCCGGCGTTGTGCCACCTTTGTCCTGGTCCTGAGCCGTGTCCTGACCAAGCCAGAGAGAGGAACTCAGGAGCCAGCAGCAAGAGCCTGGGACACGCGGCTTTGTCCCTGCTGAGCGCCCCCTTCCATCCCTCACCATCTGCCGCCTGTCTGGATGAGTCCGGCTCAGCCAGCCGGGGCTGGAGAGTTTGGCGTGCTGCCGTGAGCCTGTGACCAGAAGAACCCACTAAAACCAGGGCCATGGCTCAGGGTTGGTACCAGCGGACGGGCTGGGTGTCGTTAGGGCCACTCCGTGGCGGGGGGCTTGCCAGAGGCTGGGCCTGGCTTTCTCCGGCAGGGAGGGGCCAGTCAAGGGCAAGCCCAGACACGGACACGCATTTTCCACCTTTGCTGCTTTTCTCTTCCCCCTTGTGTGCAGGTGTTTGGTGGGGAACAGGGTTGGCCTCGCACTGGCTCCCGCCCTGTGGCTAAGGCCTGGCCTGCGCTGCCCAGCCAGGTTGCCCTACCGGCTCGGCTCGCAGCTTGGGGAACGGGCCCGCCCGCTGTGAGGGGGGTAAACCAACCTAGGGCCCGGGCCTGCCTGGCTAGGCTGCTGGAGGGATTCTTCCGTCACCCCAGCTGCTGCCTCTCCAAAGAGGTGTGTGTCCTGGGGACGAACGAACCCCTCGCTCCCTGTAGTGACTACCCAACACAGCAGAGCCGCAGCTGGGCCACTGCAGCGCTTCCCGGGGAGACGAACCAGAACTGCTGTTCTTCTGCCCCCCCCCCCAACAGTTACCAGCTACAGGCTGTTTTTGGGGTAGCTGCAGCCCTGCTGGCCCCTGGGCATGAGGGAGCCAAGGTGGGCGAGGTCAGAGCTTTTCTGGGATCAATGTCTGCTGGGGGGAGGAGACAAGCTTACCCAGCGCTCATCTCCAGGGTTGGGAAGTGCTCGTAGGGGCTGTCTCCACTGCCAGGTGCGCCCAGGGCTAGAACACGAGCTAGCAGCCCCAGGTTTGTTAGCCTAGAGACCGAACATCTACATGCGTGTGTAAACCCAGGTTAGGAATTGCTGAACCCTGGCTCCAAACCTGGGGCTCCAGCATCCACACTGCATTACCTGGGACCAAGGCCAACCACCACATCCCAGACTTCCTAGCACCCTCCCCAAATGGGGCCATTCTAGCCCTTTGTTTGTGGTGCAACGTGGGAGACTGACTGCCCAGAGCAAAGTCGACCCGTGGGCCCACGGGATCCTTCTGGCAGAGTCCCAGAGCACAAGTCCAATGGGGTCTACAACTAAACTACAAAGCAATAGGGCTTGACCCTGGGTCCTGGCTTAACTCAGGTTTAGCCCCTCCATCCCCATGGGACCCTAGGTCCAAGCCCTGGGTTAGTGTGATTTGTGTGTAGATGGGTCAGAGGGGGTAGGCTTGAGTCAGCGTTTGAGCCCTGGGCTTACTTTGTAGTGTAGACATACCCAGAGCATCACAACTAAATCCAAGGTGCACCAGATGTTTCGCAGGAGTTAATACAGATTCTAGGAGGCCATGTGAGGAGAGGTGGCCCATTAACACGTCTCCTGTCAAAGGCCCCAGAAAGGGGGGTTACTGGTGTGGGGGAAAGTATTGCTGACCTGACCCTATCCCACTTTCTGACAAGACCTACGCACTATATGCAGCATAGGTGAAAGCAGTAATGCAAGAGGCCTACAGGCCTGCATCCTGTAAGACTCGGCTTAAGCTAAGAGCATGTGCTGGGCCCTGGTACTTTGACACAGATAACAAACTAGGCCAACCTTTCACCTAGCTCAAGTGCCTAGCTGCCTATTCATAGATTCATAGATACTAAGGTCAGAAGGGACCACTCTGATCATCTAGTCCGACCTCCTGCACAGCGCAGGCCACAGAATGTCACCCACCCACTCCTATGAAAAACCTCACCCATGTCTGAGCTATTGAAGTCCTTAAATCATGGTTCAAAGACTTCAAGGAGCAGAGAAGCCTCCCTCCAGTCAACCATGCCCCATGCTACAGAGGAAGGCGAAAAACCTCCAGGGCCTCTCCAATCTGCCCCGGAGGAAAACTCCCTCCCGACCCCAAACATGGCGATCAGCCAAACCCTGAGCACATGGGCAAGATTCACCAGCCAGATACCCAGGAAAGAGTTTTCTATAGTAACTCAGATCCCATCCATCTAATATCCCATCTCAGGGGATTTGGCCTATTTACCCTGAATATTTAAAGATCAATTACTTACCAAAATCCCATTATCCCATCATACCATCTCCTCCATAAACTTATCGAGTAGAATCTTAAAACCAGATAGATCTTTTGCCCCCACTGCTTCCCTTGAAGGTTATTCCAAAACTTCACTCCTCTGATGGTTAAAAACCTTCGTCTGATTTCAAGTCTAAACTTCCTGGTGGTCAGTTTATACCCATTTGTTCTTGTGTCCACATTGGTGCTGAGCTTAAATAATTCCTCTCCCTCTCCTGTATTTATCCCTCTGATATATTTATAGAGAGCAATCATATCTCCCCTCAACCTTCTTTTAGTTAGGCTAAACAAGCCAAGCTCCTTAAGTCTCCTTTCATAAGACAAGTTTTCCATTCCTCGGATCATCCTAGTAGCCCTTCTCTGTACCTGCTCCAGTTTGAATTCAACCTTTTTAAACATGGAGACCAGAACTGCCACACAGTATTCTAGGTGAG